>NW_026383036.1:0-432 GCF_001194135.2 Octopus bimaculoides | reverse complement strand
CCATCACCATCAGTAGCAGAAGCAGTAGTAGTAGTGTTTTGGTCATTATTGTTACTTTCTTTATACAAGCAATCCCATGTCTTGCTCAAAGGTTTCAACCCAACCAACAACAAATTGGACGTTTTTACTACGGGTGTTATTTATATTAGCCATGATATAATGTATGGAAAGGAAGCCAAAGTCTGAGAACTAAGATTCTCTTAAATTTGTAATATTTCAGTTTTGAAGGAGTTATTAGAGAATCAGAGATTTTCAGATTGACAATGGTTTTCTTAGAATGTCACCAGTACCCATAAGAACGAATTTTTGTAGTTCTGGTACTTTAGCGTTTCTTGGTATTTGGCCATAATATTTAAAGAGCGCCATTTGTTTTTATCCCCAAAGCTCCGATTTTCAGAGGTACTGTCTTTCTTAAATGCCACATTGTTGAGG
>NW_026383035.1:0-404 GCF_001194135.2 Octopus bimaculoides | reverse complement strand
TATATGTGTTTGTGTATGTATATGGGTTTTATTACTATGTTGCTTGTATCCATGTGCTTTATTTAGATTTTTTGTTTACTTACTGATCTCTATTTTTAACATTTATAACAGGTGTGTGTATGTTTGTCTTTTGTACGTGTATTACACTGTTAGTATCTGTCTTTCTTCCTTCTGTCTTTAGTCGTCGTATTGCGTGGTGTGGTGGTGGGGGTGTTAATGTTCCATTCATGCTTTCTGATGAGAATTGGTCTGTCTATTACTATGTGTGTGGCCTCTGTAATCTGTCTAACTGTCGTGTCAGTTCTATGCGTTCATAATACCTTAACCTCTATGTTATTAACCGGACCTCTATGTTCTACTAGAGCCTATTAGTGCTCTACCAACATGCTCAACAGTGTTCATCA
>NW_026383034.1:0-538 GCF_001194135.2 Octopus bimaculoides | reverse complement strand
TTTTCTCAATATTTTTATCTTAAGCCGAGAGGTAAAGTTCATAAAAAGATTCTTCTTTTTCTCAGATAAACAAGTCAAGCAGAAACTGTTAATGTTGTTCTTGGGTCAGTTGGCACATGTCGAACAGATCAAAGGTGTTCTAGCCGTGATCATCCCGCTTTTCCCTAGACACAGTATATCTATGTCCTCCTCTTTTTGTTTTGTTTTTTCTCAAGTCAATAAGTTTAGTAAATGAATTTGTGTCCTTGGCAGTGTATTTGATTTAAACTCAGAACGTAAGGATGTCTTACTAAATTTCACATCCATCAACCACTCCACCGCATCCCCACCCATCCTATAGTACTAATTGTTTCTAACTTCGAGTATGAGGGGAGGGGCAAGCAGATCCATCGACTCAAGTACCTGAGGTACTTTAGTTTATAGAGCTAGACGTTATGAAAGGCAAAATTGACCTCGGTGAGATTTGAACTCAGGAGCACAATGTCTTCCCCACTGCTTGGCACCTTGGGCAAGTATCTTCTACTATAGCCTCGGGCCG
>NW_026383033.1:846-1810 GCF_001194135.2 Octopus bimaculoides | reverse complement strand
ATATATATATATGCATATATAAATATATGTATGCCATAATAACTTCAATCTCGTATTAGCACTCGAGTTTACTCTATTAAGTTCATTCAAGGGTACATGCTTTCAGACACGACAATACTCTCGATATAGTCTATATTATCAAATATCTGAAAACCACAAACATCCGTTGAACTTTTACAATTACACACAATACGAAGGGAGTGAGCAAGATTTTTATTTCATCGGAATTCGATCACAGCATATTTTGCAGATATCGTGCAACTCAGTATATACATAAATTACTGATGATTCAAGTTTCTACAGCACATTAATTCTATACACAATTCTGATGAGTCTGAAGAGTCATTTTAATGACACCTCAAGTATCAATAGCTGCATATATCATTGCATAATATATCAAGATTGATGAGATCGGATTCAACTGAAACAGATATAAAGTGATGTATCTTTGAACACATACACGCACGCACATGCACACACACACTGCTTTAGATAATAATTAAGTTAATAATATTAATAACAATAATAATAATAACAATAACAATGAAAATAATAGTATATGAATTGGAAGAAAATATTTAGAAACAAATTCACAGTTAAGGGTTTAAATGTCTCACATTTTCGAAAGGTGTATATCGTTTGATACCCAGCGTAGCAGGACAGACGAAGTGGAATAGAGTATAGACACTTGTTTTAAAGTATTTGAGTCTTCCGTAGACTATAGATTATGTTACAATATCATGATGTATGATTAGTAGGTGTCTCATTTGAGTATGTTAGCCCACAGCCACAGTATACTAGAATACACGCACAAAATATCAATAGGATGGATCGAAATCGTTACACCACAATCGTGAGGCCAATATCATGAACATTAGGCAATCTTTGATACACTAACAGTAATATATTAGCAAATTTCTCAGAAATATAAGAGATAATTACATTGAGTTAACATACAGCATAT
>NW_026383033.1:0-433 GCF_001194135.2 Octopus bimaculoides | reverse complement strand
GATGATAATGAAGCTGGATCAACTGAATTATCTCCCAAATGAATAGCACATTAATGCCTGAGCATTCTGCACACAATTTACATTTAGGTACTATCAGTGTGACACAGTACATAAAAAGCCTGTATCTTTGAACGTTTTGAGTGTTTGTTTGTGAATTTATATGTATGTGTAGTTATGTGTGTGCGCGTCTGTATGTGTGTGCGCGTGTGTATGTGTATGCGCGTGTGCTTGCGTGTGCGTGTGTGAGTATATGTGCGTGCGTGCGTGCGTACCTGAAAGCGCGTTTTATGCGAAAATATTCATTTCACAGACTGTTAACTGATTGCTGATCAGCAAACAGCACTCATAGCATCCTTTCTTACCTGTTATATGAAGTCGATATAAGGAAAATGTAGTGCAACCCAATAATATCACAGTCCATTTACAAGACCAA
>NW_026383032.1:0-381 GCF_001194135.2 Octopus bimaculoides | reverse complement strand
TATATATATATATATATGTATGCATGGTAACATATCTATATGGAATGTTGGATATTCTTAAAACATATATACATAAGCAAAATTATTTGTACGTTTGTTATGCATGATTACATAAGGAGCTGCAATTAGAGAGAATTTTAAGCATGCTGCATGAAAACTTGCACTTAGAATGCAACTAATTGCAGTTTTCTCACATAGCAAATCTTTCAGATCTGCAACAAAAATTTAATTACCAAGCAATATAGAATGCCTGTTTTGTTCACAAGGCTTTTTTATCGATAACTATTTTCTGTATATAAATGTACACATTTCTATAAGTGCATATCTAAATATATATAAATATACAATCATATGATTATATATGTATATGTATGCATATAT
>NW_026383031.1:0-236 GCF_001194135.2 Octopus bimaculoides | reverse complement strand
GCCACGCAGTGGGACTGAACCCGGAACCATATACGATAATATATATAATGTTTATGTATACATGCATGTGTCTGTATTGGTATATGTGTGTTTGTGCGTGCGTATGTATATGTCTACGTGTATATATACAGATATTATATATATATGTATACGTGTGTATATGTGTATGTATATATGTATATGTATGTATATGCATATACTTATATATACATACATTTATATATATATATATATAT
>NW_026383030.1:0-907 GCF_001194135.2 Octopus bimaculoides | reverse complement strand
CCGACGAAGAGCTCCGCTCGAAACGTCATACTCTCTCTCTGTCCTTTCCCGAGTGTCTAGTAACACAATCTGTAGCACGTCCTCACGTTGTTGTTTTTTTTGTCTTTTTCCTTTTTTAAAACTTATATATGTATGTATATGGTCGATATTGAAACATGAATAACAAAATATATTAAGAGAAAAGCAATACTACCTTTAAAATATATTTTTTGAGTAACATTGCGCACCAAATATATTAGTTTTATATAGTATTTATCAGTTCTTTTTTTTCATTCATTTTTAATTTGGTCCAATAACACAAACCAAAGAGAATGGCAAATATTCTTCTGAAGAATATTGTTATTATTCTAAGCTCTCAATAACTATATATCATTTCATTTTTTGTCATGTTCTGTTGAGCGCGGATTGTCATAAATATTTCATTTTAAATATAATCTTTGCTAAAACCTGTTTATTACTTGGCTTTCCTGTACTATCTTAATCAAACTTCACAGTGCGAGTTCACAAGGCATTTCCAATATAAGTTCCCTGATAAATGTCTTATATTTATAAGGAAGATAGGGGCGTTATATGATATTAATGCGCACACATTAACACTTTGAAAATAGAAATTACATTAATGTCAAGGGTATGATATAATTCTCTGAGTATGTTACGGCGCAAATTGATCCACTATCAATATCATTCTGAGGAATACAGTGACACGAAAAGGAATTTATCAGTTGTGGTTGTCTGGTAAGTAGAATGATTCGCAAGCAACTAGTATGGGCTCATTCCCACTACCTGGTAAATTGGGCAACTGTTTTCTACTATAGCCTCGGACCAACCAAAGTCTTGTGGGTCGATTTGGTAGACGGAAAACAGGAAAAGAAGTTAAACGTGCAAATCTATATGTATGTATATATAT
>NW_026383029.1:0-361 GCF_001194135.2 Octopus bimaculoides | reverse complement strand
ATTTCAGTTATGTCTTATTTCAATTATTGTTAATTCCATAACAGATTCGCAATAAAAAGATCGATATTTAAATGAAATCTATAAGACTTACTTGGAATTCGATCGTGCTCTGTTCTTATAACTGTTATTCATGAGTTTCTGTAAGGTTTTGCGGTTATGGCCATTAGGATCATGTCTGTTGGTATGTTCTCTGGCTTCTTTCTTTGATCGACCTTTACCACTGTGGCCAACATGGATGTATTGGTCACGGTACATGCTCATTATGTCGTATTCGTCCATGTAGTTCGCCACAAAGAAATCAGTCATCATCAACTTTACCGATTCTTGACGCCGATAGAATTAATAGCCTGAAAACACAAAG
>NW_026383028.1:1703-2096 GCF_001194135.2 Octopus bimaculoides | reverse complement strand
TGTGTGTGTGTGTGTGTGTGTGTGTGTGTGTGTGTGTGAGTGTGAATATAGTATTACATGTATACGTACGAAGAAATGTGGCTACACCAGATATGAATTCATTCATCCATTCATTTATCATTACATAAATACATATTTACATACATGTACACGCACGCATGAACACACACACACAAACACACACACACACACACACTAACGTTAACGATGTGTTTGGTATAATAACTAGAGGAAGATATTTAAAATTTCTCAGTAAGCATCCAAACTAGCTCTTAATCTTTCTTTTTCCGAGAAGTAACGATACGTAAGCCGTTGTGGACTTAACACAAATCCTTCAGCTACAATAATGCAGACGATCAATCCAGAGATTAGTTTATACATACTTATATATAT
>NW_026383028.1:0-814 GCF_001194135.2 Octopus bimaculoides | reverse complement strand
ATATATATATATATATATATATATAATGCAGTGCTATCGTCAGTTGCAATAAATATGGATTTTCAACAGACAAGATATATTGACATAATTTTTTCTCAAATATTTTATCAGAGCTAGAGGATGAAAGAATTTCATGTAGCAAGAATAATCTAAGAGAAGAACTACAATTTTGGAGTGGTATAGAACACAGTGGAGTGGTGGGGTCATCGGATTATAATTCATTTCTAATTTTTTTATCTACCTTCTTATCAACAACAAGGCTAGAATACTACGTTTATTGAGAATAAAGAACATTGTGAGTTGACAGCTCTGAGCTGGTTGCTGGTCATAAATAAATATTACTAGATGTTTCTCCTATTCCTTATTTCTTACTATTCCCTAATTTCTTACTGCCATAAGGACCCCTCACCACAAAAAGAGATAAACCTTAGAAGGAGTCAATTAGATAGCAGTAAATGCCCATAAAGAGGGCAGGGGTGACATTAACTCTTGTCATTATTTTCAGTTAAAGGGACGTACACTATGAATCTTAGGGTGCTATAATGGGATCTAGATAAACATTAAGTGCGCAGAGGGAAAAAGTTTGTAATCAAGGTATAACAAAAAACATGTAATATTATGTTGTATAAAAATAAAAGTAAAACCTAAATTTTTTTACGGAGATGTACTTGCATAGCAAGTGACCTGATTTGAGATCGTGTGCTGGAACGAAAATAATTGCAGCGTGGAAGGTGTTTATAAGACATTTAAAATACTACAAAAAAACCCCGTTAGATTCACTTCAACATTTAAATTTAATTTGTCAAAATATTTT
>NW_026383027.1:0-343 GCF_001194135.2 Octopus bimaculoides | reverse complement strand
TGAAAATAAATAACCCAAGTACGTTGAGTCCACGACTTCGCAATTTCCGTCATCTGCAACTTCTACCATCATCTTCACCAACTTCCATAATGCAATAATATTAGTATTCGATAGTAAGAACAAGTTGACAGAATATTAATAAAATTAGTTTAGTCATGTTTTCAATGCTTTGTGTGTGCATCACAAATGTGTGCATATATGTGTATGAGTACTTATATGTGTATATCTATGCCTGCGTATATCTTTCTATCGATCACTATATTATATATATGTGTATGTGCATGTCTATGTACATATGCATATATATATACACTATATATGAAAAAAAAATATATATATATTT
>NW_026383026.1:0-203 GCF_001194135.2 Octopus bimaculoides | reverse complement strand
ACACACACACACACACACACACACACACATATATATATATATGTACATATTCACGTGTATATATATACATATGCATAGATACATAAATGCATGCATCCGTTTATCCATATATACGTGCATATATATATGTATTATAGTCATATATATATATGTGTGTGTGTATATATAAAATATTCATATATACGTATTATATTCATATATAT
>NW_026383025.1:0-639 GCF_001194135.2 Octopus bimaculoides | reverse complement strand
TTTTAATGTGCTTGTTCCCTGGTATTACATTGATATTAATTAATATCCAATTTTTTAGCCTATTGTTTAATTTAATTAACCATAACCAAATTCTCAAAGTTGGTATATTCGATGCGGGAACTTTTTTCTGCGGAGATATTTCCGGATTTAGCGCGCAAAAACGAAGACTTTTGAATCTTACCAAAAATATAATTTAATAGAACCGTACACATGTGCTCCACTTGAATATTAATTTAATTAACATCAATTTAAAACCAGTGGCCTAGCATATAAAAAATCTGAAAATTCAGAAAAATTGTATTACATGCGTATAAGAAGGGGTGACCACTAAATGGACATCGGATATACGCATGTGTATATCTATATGTATATACGACGGACTTCTTTCATTTTCCGTCTATCAAAACCACTCGCAAGGCCTTGGACGACCCGAAACTATAGTAGAAGACACTTCTCCATGGTGCAACGAAGTGGGACTAAACCATGTAGCTGGGAAGCAAGCTTTTTACCACTCAGCCACTCCTTTGCCAACATACATACAAAATTATATATACATATATATATATTTATATATACATCCATCCATCCTTACATACATAATACATACATACATACATACATACATGCATACATACATAC
>NW_026383024.1:0-293 GCF_001194135.2 Octopus bimaculoides | reverse complement strand
GCATTTGTAAACCTACGCTTATGAAGAAGTGTATTAGTGTGTGTGAATATAAACAAGCGCTGCTTAATAAAGATTAATGCGCTCATATACATACATGCGTGTAAAACATGCACACGCACACACATATATATATACATATTTTTTGTAAGTATGCATGTATAAGCGCATACATATGTATGTGTGTGTGTATAGATGTATATACATATGTTTGTGTGTATAAATAAATATCACACATATATATATACACATGCATACACATATATATGTATGTATGCATATATATATATATATAT
>NW_026383023.1:0-1847 GCF_001194135.2 Octopus bimaculoides | reverse complement strand
CATTAATATTATAATCATTACTATTAAAATTATAATTATACTTCGGATTAGTATATCTCGCCTCATAAAGGGTTTCATTGTAATAAGGTGCACGTTTTTCGAAGATCTCTAAATTGGATGAAAGTAATGATATTCTCTTACCTATAATAAATGTTAACAAGTTCTTAATTGAGGGTGAGAGATTACTTTTCTCATTAATATATTTAATATTTCCATTAATCTTATGGTAAGGTTGGATATTACCGGTTGATAAGTTAAAATTAGCATCTAAATAATTTATATTATAGTCCTCATTATATATAGTAATCTTTAATCCATTAAAAAAACCTATATATTCTCTTCTTATATAATTCTAGTGTTCTATTGGTGCAATTCTTAGTTAGTAATAAGAAGTCATCCCTATATAAACCACCCTCCAATTTTAAGTTTTCAAGTTGAAGTTCTGATAATGAATATATACCTACTAAATCAGTTACCTGTGCTGAATCGGGTGCCCCCATTGGTATATCAAAATAGTCTCTAGTGTCTTTCCTAGCCCACAATTTATCATTATATTTAATCAACGATTTCCTAGCCATTTTAACTACATTAACTTCATCATAAGTCATACCTACCTTCTTCATTGCATAAATTAGAGCCTTATTAAGCACAATCTCATTAATAGAAGAAGAATAATTATCAATATCTATTTGAATAAATTTATATCTATTTTTATCTTAACGAAAGATTCATTAAGATAAGCTTTACATTTAATATTTCTGTTAGTTCATATTCTAATAAACGTAAAGTTAATAATGTCAAGTTTATAATTTTCGATACGATAAGTATTACATTTATTTTTAATAATATTCTTTAACATTTTTCTATCTTGATATAACAAGTATTTTTATATAAATTCATTTGTTATTTATTGTTGGTTGATATATATACAATCATTTTATTATTGTTGCTGTTGTATTTTGACCTGAAGATCATCTATATTTTTGAATAGAATTGATTTTCGATCGATTTAATCGATTTGATTATATTTTATTTATTTAATGTAAATATATTAATTTATAGTATTTTAGCTTCTTTGATATATATTATATAATTTATGTATTTTAGTCTTAATTCTTTAGACTCTAAAATTACTTAGATTTTAAAATTTATAGAAAATGTTTATAATACAGTTATTTTTTTTATTATGATTTAAGTTATAATGCATTTTGATTTTATAAATAAAATTTTCATTCGTGATTTTATAAATAAAACTTTCATTCATGTTTATATATCTCTTTATTCTATTACTTTTCTTTACAACCATATTTTCACGCGACTTAATTCTGATAAATGCTAAGTTAAGAGTGTAACGTTTAAAATTTTAGCCTAAGCTAAAGCTTCGATAAGATAAGTATTGCATTTATTTTCAATAATATTGTTAAATGTTATTCTTTTATTTACTGGTAAAATAAGTATTTTTATATAAATTCATTTGTTATTTATTGTTAGTTGATATATATACATTCATTTTATTATTATTTTATTATTATTATTATTATTATTATTATTATTGTATTTTGACCTGAAGATTAGCTATATTTTCGAATAGAATTGATTTTCGATCGATTTATTTTGAATCGATTTGATTTTATTTCATTTTCTATTTGAAAATGTGGTTATGAAACACGTGTAGTCGTTTTATTATTTTATTATTTTAATACTTATTACTTTGTATTTTTATTATAGATCCCTTTAGCGTATTTAATAATTAAATTTTTCTATATGTGACTGTGGATTTTCATTGATGAATTCAAGAATTGTGGGGTTTTTCTCTAAATTATATATTTATATATTATATATTGTGA
>NW_026383022.1:0-228 GCF_001194135.2 Octopus bimaculoides | reverse complement strand
TATGTATGTATGTATGTATGTAATGTATGTATGTATGTATGTGTGTATGTGTATGCATGTATGCACGTGTGTGTATGCATGTAAGCATGCATGTATGTGCGTGTATGTATGTTGTCATCGTCTTTTCTGTTAATACTTGAAACTGCGGAACTTCGTTCAACATCTGATGATAGGGTATACATGTATGCATATTTACATACACCTACACATACATGCATGTAGATAGAT
>NW_026383021.1:0-255 GCF_001194135.2 Octopus bimaculoides | reverse complement strand
TAGTGATTGATAATATGAATAAAACTAGGAGAGAGTGGTATAGTTCAGTAACAATATGAGGGCCCATTGTGTATGTGATGTATGTAATGTAAGTGTTTGTTTGCGTGTATTTTTCTTTGGGGGTATGCTTTCAGATCTGTGCCCTCACGCGCAAGTGATTGTATGCTTCAAAACACAGAGACATATAATGCATATATACGTATGTACGTATATATGTATGCATGTATGTATGTATGCATGTATGTATGTATGTAT
>NW_026383020.1:0-250 GCF_001194135.2 Octopus bimaculoides | reverse complement strand
TATATATATATATAATAGACCAAAAGTGTACGTACGCCGCTGTCGCCTGTTACATTCTTGTTCCGTTTTTTGTTTTCTTTTCTATATATACATATACATACATATATATATATATATATATATATACATATATATATATATATGCATATATGTATACATACATATACATACACATTTATATACCTATATATACTTATACTTACATATATATGTACATATACATATATATATATACATATATATATATACA
>NW_026383019.1:510-730 GCF_001194135.2 Octopus bimaculoides | reverse complement strand
CAATTAACAATGGCCATATCCCCGTGAAATTATTCAAACATCAATTAGAGCTGCCCTTCGTTTAAGGGCTAACAGAACCGTGAGAGAGTCAGACATTGTTCAGGCTTGCCATGGTCTGAAGCAGAACATTGATCAAGGTTGAAATGTCACTTTGAGGTTGGGGAAATATGATACTTAATTAAACTAATCCTATTTACTTTGTTTCATTTCAGTCAGCAGC
>NW_026383019.1:0-280 GCF_001194135.2 Octopus bimaculoides | reverse complement strand
ATTGTTAAAATTACAAAGAATTTAGTAAAATAACTTTTGCTATAATCAATTTGATTTTCAAACATAATTTAAAATGAAATTTTGTAGAAATTTAGACAAGATTAAAATGGATAGTCTGTATCATAGAATCAAGAGCAATTAAGGCAGGTTGATATCAAAAGAGTTAAATCAGGGGTCAGCAAACTTCTTGTATCACTGACCCCTTCATAGAAAGAATCATTAATAACCAGTGGACCTCACTCCAGTATGTAAATTTCTAAAATCAAATCAAATAATACAG
>NW_026383018.1:0-255 GCF_001194135.2 Octopus bimaculoides | reverse complement strand
GAATATATATATCGTATGCATAACATTATTGTACACATATTTTCACGTATTTCTAAATGTATTTTGCCGGTGCCCAATTCTCTCAATTAACATGTATATAGATACACAGATATCTTCGAGTGAGTTTGTGTGTATATACATATATACACATACAGGGACGCTGATATTTTCGGCGTTTTTCTACATATATGTATGTGTGTGTGAATGTGTGTGTGTGAATGTGTGTGTGTGTGTGTGTGAATGTGTGTGTGTGTG
>NW_026383017.1:366-592 GCF_001194135.2 Octopus bimaculoides | reverse complement strand
TTAATGACAGGACTGCATTTTGTGAATAGAGCTAGCATTAGTTTTTGTGTGTTTCATACAACTTTATTTCTCTTGAGCCTGATTCAAGTAACGTCTACCAGTTCGCCTTAATCAGTCCATGTCAGTATTTTTCTGGTTACATAATTACTCACATGCAGACATGCATGCATACATAGATACATACCTATCTACCTACCTACATACATACATACATACATACATACAT
>NW_026383017.1:0-149 GCF_001194135.2 Octopus bimaculoides | reverse complement strand
TATATATATATATACATATAGGCACATAATACTTAAATAAACACATACATACGTGCATGCTTATATGCATAAATATATACATGCATACATACATAGATGCATGCACATATGCATACATGCATACATACATACGTACATGTTTGCTCTCA
>NW_026383015.1:0-524 GCF_001194135.2 Octopus bimaculoides | reverse complement strand
GTGCTCCAGCATGACCACAGTCAAAAGATTGAAACAAGTAAAAGAGTAAAGAGTAAAGAGTATATATACATATATATATATACATATACGTATATATACACACATATACGTGTGTATGTATGTATGTATGTATGTATGTATGCATGTGCATGTGTGTGTGTGTATATATGTATGTTTACATGAGCACATGCGCATATGGTTGTCATATTTGTTGTACTGCTTGGAAGCATCCACGTATTCGACAGGCAGAGAGGGTACATGTTTCACCGTTTTGATTTAAAACCATACGTACGTAAACAAATTATTTTCTATTAATTTCTCAAAATCTTAAATTTTGAATTTTTTTTATGAATCACTCCCTTTGCAGTTAAATTCTTTGAGTTCATCGTATAATGAAATGTACCAGTCATGTTCAATACGTTCAAACTTACACACACTTAGTCCCAACACACCTGCAACGTGTGTGTATATACATATGTATATATGTATGTATGTATGTATGTATGTATGTATCTGTTTGTGAG
>NW_026383014.1:0-357 GCF_001194135.2 Octopus bimaculoides | reverse complement strand
GATAGATAGATAGATAGATAGATAGATAGATAGATAGATAGATAACAATAGCGAGAGAGATAGAAATGGATGAGAACTAATGTAGGAAGTAACTTTGAAGTAGAACAGATTATGTAGGAAGTTGGATGTAAATGCTAGGTGAAAGTTAACGTATACGAGTGGTTCCAGCCTGCAGCTTTCAAATTCCATTGTCTTTCTGCACGGTTTGTCAAATACAATTTACGGCGGAATGACAGAAAGAGGAAACATTTTGTTTCCTCAACAAAAGTCACTGACCTTTTAATACCCCCTCTCTGTCACTCTGTCACTCTCTCAATCAATCTATCTATCTATCTATCTATCTATCTATCTATCTAT
>NW_026383013.1:0-377 GCF_001194135.2 Octopus bimaculoides | reverse complement strand
GTGTCGCGTTGCTCTCAAGCAACTCTGCCGTCCGGGACCAAACTTGTGCGTCGATATTTCCATAAGCATCCTTAAAGTGAAACAACGGTATCAAAGGTAAACAAAGGTATCCACAAATATAAGAGAAGGAAGAGAACATCACCTTTCAGAATAACTAAGAATAGGTAAAGGTAAGATTGCCAAAGTTTAATGCAGTTTAAATAGGTAGATTAAGATAGTTTGGTATTGAATATTTATCGGGTACAGTGTTTCTGGTCAATTGAATCACCGTCGTAAGCGGACAGCGGAAATAAATAGTCAAAATCCTTTCACTTTTATAAAAGGAATCAAAAAGTATGGAAGACGCTACATACAAAAAAATTTTGTCCATTTACATC
>NW_026383012.1:0-221 GCF_001194135.2 Octopus bimaculoides | reverse complement strand
AATCTTAATTGTTGATATGACATGATATGTCATAAGTGTCTGTATATTGTCTGTTTTTGTCATTTTGGTTATAAAATAAACAGATTAATCAACGGAATACTGTCTGCAAATTGATGAGTACCTCATACTCCCCTCCATTTTCTTATTGCTATGCAAATTTAGGGTAAAAAGAAACCCTTTTACCCGCACCCACTTATTGCACTTGGTATAACACTAGTGTA
>NW_026383011.1:0-378 GCF_001194135.2 Octopus bimaculoides | reverse complement strand
ATGATGATGATGATGATGATATATATATGTATGTCTATTGATCGAAATTATATTCAGCTTGCCATGTCATATGTGGTAAACTACATTTAATGTAGTCTACCATGCAGAAGGCACTTTTGATATTTGTGTGTGCATGAATGATGAAACTCTGATTGAGCAGACTAATGATTAAAGCATTTCAAACCATTACCATCCTGTCCTTTTGTGTGTCACTGCCCATTTCAGCCTTCGTTACTTAAAACTATGAGATGCAATGTAAAAGAAATCCGCCAACTTTTTCTAGCAGGTCAAGTGACCACATATAAATCCTTTGTTAACTTACATATTTATACTTTGTCTGAGTTAGCTCCTATATGTGCAATTGATTTTTTAAAGTGC
>NW_026383010.1:0-268 GCF_001194135.2 Octopus bimaculoides | reverse complement strand
TTTATTTTGTACAACGGTCGTTTCGACCAATGCTGCTACTGTCCCTTATGGGTGGCACTCCGTTCAATATGTTGCGCTGTATCAATTTTGCAGTCTGGATCTCATCAGGTGCATACATACATGAAGTTGTGTCTCGCTAAAGATCCTGAGTTTTGGCTGTCAGATTGTTATATGCCCGTCTGTTTCGAGAATGAAACATCGTTACAATTTTCAATTACTATTATCTTTCTCCAATAAGAGCTGCATGCACTTGTAAATATATACAAAT
>NW_026383009.1:0-562 GCF_001194135.2 Octopus bimaculoides | reverse complement strand
TGTGTGTGTATGATATACGTTAGTGACTATACATAGCGATAAATTATAAATCTGGATGATTTCCAACAATAAAGTGCGAAGTTTTTACAACGGAGCCGTTATATTTGGTTAAAAGCCAGATCTTTGTCACTGGTTAGCGCCTCATTCCACACCCCTTCTTTATTTTTCCGTTGATGAAGTCTATATTTTTCCCGTCTTTTTTTACTCCCCACTTACCTTCTCTAGCGATTACATGCAAGACAAGACCGAAGAAAAGCCGAAAAAGAAAGAAAAACAGACACACACACAGGAGAAAGAAATGGTTCTAACTTTTTGTCGTTTTATTTTGTAAAGAACAAACTTGAAGGTTAATATTTCATCATCAATGTATAGATTACGTATAAAAGTTGCTCAGATTTTCTGAAAGACTGAATAGCACTGGACTAAATCCATTATAGTATTTAATTTCTCCCACGATTAGGTTTATAAAAATTTTCTAAAGTTCAACAATTCATTCCACTCTTTTCTACCACTGTAAATAATAATAATAATAACAACAATAATAATAATAATAATAATAATA
>NW_026383008.1:0-491 GCF_001194135.2 Octopus bimaculoides | reverse complement strand
ATATATATGCATGCATACATACATACATACATACAAACACACACACACACACGCATATATATACGTATGTACGCATGTATGTATACGCATGAATTATTTGTGTTTCCTTTACACGCGTTATATTTTCTCCCTATATACAAGAGAGTAGGGCGAATTTGTATGAATCTGTGTATATATATATCCGTTTCAGTTACGAATGTGTGTACACAAATACATGTCCCCGTGTAACTGGAACATTTCTATGGCCACGAGATACCGTTTCTGTCAAATATATTCTTATGCATTCCAGATTAATCAATAGTATTGTTAATGTTTTTTAAAGTTTTGTGCAGTATGTTTTCACAAATATATTTGAAGTAAGATGTAAGTGAATTTCATTTATAACTCAAGTATAAATATTGCATGAACAGATATGTATATGTGTTTGTATGTATTAAATGTACTCTCTTTCTCTCTCTCTCTTTCTCTCTCTCTTTCTCTCTCTCTCTCTC
>NW_026383007.1:0-295 GCF_001194135.2 Octopus bimaculoides | reverse complement strand
TGTCTCGTGTGTGTGTGTGTGTGTGTGTTTGTGTGTGTGTGTGCATGAATACATATCTATCTATCTATCTATCTATCTATCTATCTATCTATGTTTCCGACATAGACACACACCCAGCAGTAATCACATACGTACATGTATGTATATAAGCATATTCATAGCTGTATTAATATGTCCGTGTGTGTGCACATATACTTAGATATATAAGCAGTACTTGCCCAGGCCATGTATAACTTAATAACACCACACACATACATATGTTTGCGTGTGTATATTATACATGAGTATTTATATA
>NW_026383006.1:0-372 GCF_001194135.2 Octopus bimaculoides | reverse complement strand
CCTATGGTCTGACCACTAAGAAAAGATTGTTCTCAAGAAAATTCAGCAATATTCAATTTTTCACCCCTATTATTTAAATTCAAATTAACCATGTTCTCTAATCGGCAAAATTCAGTTCATTGAATTATTTGCCTCAGAATTATTTTCGGTATTTTGGCGCGCTAGAACGAAGACTTTTGAAATAGAACCCCAAATGTAATTAGTAGAACTATATACATGTTCAATCTCATGCGGACGTCTCGTGTATAGTTCTGCAAATTATATTGCCAGGACGATCACACTGAAGAGTTGCGGACAATTACGTAAGTAATTACGTAAGTGATAACAACGAAATCGGTCTGTGATTAATCTTTATATTTTGTATCTTTTCAT
>NW_026383005.1:0-312 GCF_001194135.2 Octopus bimaculoides | reverse complement strand
AAGATACGTGTTGTCACGACCGCTGCTAGATAGAGAAGAGGACGAACGCTTTTGCTCTCTCTCCACCTGTTGCATTGCACATGCGTGCCCTGGTGCTTCCGCTGATGGCAAGTCCCTTGCACATGCGCAATGGCACTTACCAAGATGGCGGCCAATGGCGGCCACACGCGCCACTACAGTTTTAATTTGATCATTCATGGTAAAATCATATTCATTTCCACCACCATGTTTCTTATTACTATTTACTTTTTCAGATAATGTTATCTTTGTTCTATTTCAAGCTGAATTTTTTTTTCAATTCTATGTTATTAA
>NW_026383004.1:0-619 GCF_001194135.2 Octopus bimaculoides | reverse complement strand
GTGTGTGCATACGATTATGTGGGTGTGCGCGTGTGTATATATGTGTATGTGTGTGTGTGTGCGCGCACGCGTATGAATGTACATGATTGTGGTTATATATCCGTGTATATATATGTACATAAATACCTCCACATACGATATATGCATACATGCATACGTACGTGGGTTTGCAGAGTTCGTATATAATCTGGCAAAAGTGTCAGGGATTATCGCGTTCCTTTACCATAGCAACAAGTGAGAAAGAGAAGGTATGTGCTTAGTTTAATTATAGTGAGATTGGATTTCCATTAAGTAGAATTTATGAATGAGAAACACGAGAAAGCTGCGTGGGATCGAGTAGGATAACTGCTTTATTGTAAATGGTGACAAAGCAAGACTAAATCAATGCTGAAGTTCGCTATGGAAATGTAATATATCTTGTGAATAGGAAAATGTAATGCCGAAGAAGTTAGTTGCTGTTGTGTTTGTTTGTTGGTTGGTTTTTAGAGGAATTAAATCAAGATTAATTGAGAAGACAAGCGCTGAATGGAATGCGACACTTAGTTACGTTTCTTTGCTTCCTGAGTTCAACTCCGAAGCACCGCCGGTGACCTACATACGCATGAACATGTAGATATAC
>NW_026383003.1:0-314 GCF_001194135.2 Octopus bimaculoides | reverse complement strand
CTACACATATTCAGAAGATCACACACACACACACACATACATATATATATACATGCATATACATACATACATACACACACACACACATATATATATGTGCCCCAGCATGGCCACAGCTCATGAGCTGAAACTAGATAAAATGAAATGAAAATAAAAAATATATTCACATATATATATATACATACATATACTCTTTTACTTGTTTCAGTCATTTGACTGTGGCCATGATGGAGCACCGCCTTTAGTCAAGCAAATCTACCCCAGGACTTACTCTTTGTAAGCCTAGCACTTATTCTATCGGTCTCTTTTGCCGA
>NW_026383002.1:0-261 GCF_001194135.2 Octopus bimaculoides | reverse complement strand
ATTATTATTATTATTATTATTATTATTATTATTACTATTAATAATATTAGTAGTAGTAGTAGTAGTAGTATATTAAAAGAAATCATCATCATCATCATCACATCATTATCATCATCATCATTGTCATCATTGTCATTATCACTGCCATTATGATGCCTTCCAGCATTTTTGTGTGAATTTATGCTACACCACCAGATGCACCTCTGTTTTCTTGATTTATGAGCAACTTTCTTGTCATTTAGCAATGTAGTGGAGTTGTGT
>NW_026383001.1:0-218 GCF_001194135.2 Octopus bimaculoides | reverse complement strand
ATTGTATTAAGTGATTCTCATAGACTTTCAAATATATGCAGCTAAGCTTTCTTATCAGATTTCAGCATGATTCTGCCTGGCGGCAAATTTAAATATGCACATGAGCTCATATTCGTATCAAGGTGAATTATAAATGTTTTTCGTTAAATCCTCTGTTTTCCAACATGTACGGAAATAGCCAAACTTATCCCTCCCTCTTTATATATATAAATATACAT
>NW_026383000.1:0-413 GCF_001194135.2 Octopus bimaculoides | reverse complement strand
AATGGTGCATCTTATGTGCCACCCGCACAAGAGTCAGTCCAGGGGCACTGCCAACGATCTCACTTGACTTGCCGGGTCTTCTCATGCACAGCACATTTCCAAAGGTCTCGGTCAGTAGTCATCGCCTCGGTGAGGCCCAATGTTCGAAGGTCTTGCCTCACCACCTCATCCCAGGTCTTCCTGGGCCTACCTCTTCCACGGGTTCCCTCAATTGTTAGGGTGTGGCACTTTTTCACGCAGCTATCCTCATCCATTCTCACCACATGTCCATACCAGCGCAATCGTCTCTCTTACACACCACAACTGATGCTTCTTACATTCAGCTTTTCTTTCAAGATACTTACACTCTGATATTTGACATTCCTTGCGAGCTTATGCATGTCGTCAGCAGTCACAGCCCATGTTTCACTGCC
>NW_026382999.1:0-265 GCF_001194135.2 Octopus bimaculoides | reverse complement strand
TAGAGCAATTCTCTGACAAGTACTCTGAAAACCTTTGCCTTACATTTAAATATGCTACCAGATGTCCGGAATCTGATTCCAATGCCCCTGTTACAATCCTCAAATGCATACCGAAGCAATGTGGCAAAATATATAGAGAAAAGTGTAGGGGCAGGAATATCTACCTGTTTTACACCGTTGTCCACTGAAAATTCATCAGATAGATTACCATAGATTGCAATTTCTCGAAGAGGCTCACAAAATGTGTCGGGCAACCAAGTTTGCA
>NW_026382998.1:0-438 GCF_001194135.2 Octopus bimaculoides | reverse complement strand
ACTAGAGTAAAAAAAGTGTGACAAAGGATTAGAGGTGAGGATTTGATCTCACTCCACACCATTGAACAGCTATTTTAGTGCTAAACTAATAGCCGTGATGTAAAAGCAGATTAACCAGCTGTTGATAAAATATATAGTACTCTGCAAATTAGTATTCAGTTCTCTTGTGTATAATTGCTTTTAATTCTAAAAAAATTTTTATATAAATTATTTATGTTAATTATTAATCACTAATCAAGATCAATTAGTTGGAGTCCTATGGGAGAGCACATTTTCTTTTTCCTCTTCTAATTTTAATGTATATGTGTGTATGTATGTACATCTTATTATATATATATAGGATGAGATAATGTTAGATTATATCTATAGGTCTGGTGAAACAAACAGGAAAATAGAACTCAAAATGTGTTTGTGTGTGTGTGTGTGTGTGTGTGTGTG
>NW_026382997.1:0-345 GCF_001194135.2 Octopus bimaculoides | reverse complement strand
ATGTAAGTACGAATGAACGAACATACGTACGTTCGTACGTACGTACGTACCAACGAACGAAGGAACGTACGCACATACAAACGTAAGGATGAACGAACGAACGTACGTAGGAACGAACGAACGTGCGTAAGTACGTACGAAAGAACGATCGTACGTACATAAGAACGAACGATCTAACGATCGAACGAACGATCTAACGATCGAACGAACGATCCAACGAACGATCCAAAGAACGAACGAAAGAACGTACGTACGTAATAACGTTCGTTTGATCGAACTAACGTACGTACGTTCATTCTCTTATTCGTACGTTCGATTGTTCGTTCGTTCGCTCGTACGTACCTT
>NW_026382996.1:0-648 GCF_001194135.2 Octopus bimaculoides | reverse complement strand
ACAGTTTCTAGGGAATATGCGTGTTGTGTGTGTGTCTGTGTGTGTGTGTGGTGGAGTTGAAGTACATTAATTGTTTTCATGGCGGTGATGATACAAGAGGGGCAACAAACAAGGGGGTTGTATATTGGACGCAAGATTGTGTTCCTTTTTTTTTTTTGGTGATTGGGAGGGTAGGGGGTTTCAATTTTTTTAATATTAAATTTTTAGTTCTGTCACCCACCCACCCTGCACCTGCTCTGCTGTATGGGGTGTTGTTACTCTGCAACTCTTCCTCATACCACCCCTCTCATCCCCTCCACCTGTCTCCACACTGTATTCTATCTTAAGGGTCAGATTCTTGTATAGGTTCTAAACACTGCCAAGGTCAACTGTGCCTTGTAACCTTTTTGTGGGGTCAATAAAATAATATACCAGTCAAATACTGGGGTTGATGTAATAAGCTCACTTCTCTCACAAAACTCTTGATTTTGTGCAGAAATTTAAAACCATTATTTTTTTTTCCAGTTCTTTACGTTCTGGGTTCAAATTCTGCCATGGTTGACTTTACATTGAACTCAGTTGAGTATTGGGGTCAATGTAATCAACTTATCCCTCCCCCAAATTGCTGCCCTTGTGGCAAAAATTTGAAACCATTATTATTATTATTAT
>NW_026382995.1:0-258 GCF_001194135.2 Octopus bimaculoides | reverse complement strand
TACGGACAAACACACGCAAACACACACATACACACACTCACCCATAAAGTAGTATTTTGAAACAAAGTGTACTACCATGTTGTTATCACACAGCACTAATATCTTGTTATCTTCGCCATTTCACCCATTCGTGAATCGTATTGGTCGTTTTTATTATATTTTTTTTATTGTCTAGCATTTATTTCTTTGTTTTACTTATTTCAGTGATTATTTTCTTTTCCCCTACATAGTCATCTTTCTCTATGCATTTGTGTATGT
>NW_026382994.1:0-440 GCF_001194135.2 Octopus bimaculoides | reverse complement strand
AAAAAAAAAAAAAAAAAAAGCAAAAACAGCCGTGGAACTGCCTGAATTTCGAAGAGGCCGTAATTGTGGGTCAATCTGAAGGTTGACTTAGCCTAAAATCGCAGAAAACCTTGTGGAATTCACCAGAGAGGGGAAGGAGTCCACATCACCTTACCCAGATCAACCAGGGCCCTCTGACAGGACCCTCCCATTTGCTAAAAGAAGTGTGGAGGATAATCCTCATTGCAAGGTCACTGACATAACAGAACAAGCTGATGTCAGTCCCGAAACAGCTGTCAGGTTTCTCCACAAACTTGGTTACAATGGTAGAGCAGCAAGAAGGAAGCCACCAGTCAACATCAAGCGGAGAATAGTTTGGGGCCAGTGAGATGGTGGAGAGGCCACTAGTATTTTTGGGACACTGTCATATTCTCTGATGAGTCCAGATTTGCTGTATTTCT
>NW_026382993.1:0-460 GCF_001194135.2 Octopus bimaculoides | reverse complement strand
CATTTTCTTATCGTGCCTTAAAATTTAACACACTCACCGTTAAAATTTTCCCCTATATATATATTATGTGTGTGTTTTTTGTCTGTGTTTGCCCCCCACCCCACATCACTTAGATACCGATTTGGGGGTTTACGGTTCCTTCACCTATAGGTTCGGCAGAAGATAACGAAAGAATAAGCGCCAAGCTTACAAAAAGTAGGTCCAGGGGTACCCCCACTATTGCTTGACAACCGATATTGTTGTGTTTACGTTAACATAAACGAGCAGTTCGGCAAAAGACACCGATAGAATAAGTACAAGGTTTACAAAGAATAAATCCTGTGGTGGATTTTATCGACCAAAGGCGGTGCTCCAGCATGGCCGCAGTCACATGATTGAAACAAGTAAAACAATAATAAAAAACCTATGCTATTTTAATCCCGAGCAAGGCCGGGTATCTCTGCTAGCATATATATATATA
>NW_026382992.1:0-503 GCF_001194135.2 Octopus bimaculoides | reverse complement strand
GTGAGTGTATATATCTATATCTATATATATATATATATACACACACTTATACACAGTAAACATGCATGTACATATATATGTATACACTTATACACACACACAAACAAACACATATATATACAAATATATATGTAAGTATGTGTGTGTGTGTGTGTGTGCGTATGTGTGTGTTTACACAAATATATATATTACAAGGAACATGAAATCCTATTAAAGTCAAACTGAGTGGATTTTATGCCTAATTTTTTCCTACATTTTAGCATGATTCGTTTTCTACTTTACAGGGAAAGAGGGAAGACACAACAAACCACTTGTGTTTGCACATATTTGCGCAGAAGTAGCGGTTCGGTATATGAACGCTTATATGCATAGAGAGAGAGAGTAACAGACAGACAGAGACAGATAGAGAGTAAGATTGAGAGAGTGAGAGAGATAATGTATATGTATATATGTGAGTATATATATATATATATATATATATAAACAATATATGAGTATATGCA
>NW_026382991.1:0-404 GCF_001194135.2 Octopus bimaculoides | reverse complement strand
CCTCGATGGACAATATATTTATAGAATACATAAACATAATTCACCAAACTGTCCATCTTTCATGCTGTGCTGATTATAGAGAGGCGTGTATGCCCCTTAATTAATTAATAATTACATTTACTTCTCCTCCATAATAAAGGTTTGGTCAGTAACTGTTGGTGTTGATAGCCATAGTCGTCACGGTGTTATTAATGCCTGTACTGATGATAATAGAGAGATATTATTGGATTTTGTTTGTATATATATGTATATATATTATTTCGGGGGTAGTTGTTATTTTTACTGTTTAATATTGATTATTTTTTATGGGTGTCGTTGGCTGTGGTATTGATCATAGTGTTGTCGTCTTCAAAGAGTTATACATACACATAATCATACATACATACACACACACACACACACAC
>NW_026382990.1:0-299 GCF_001194135.2 Octopus bimaculoides | reverse complement strand
CTATATGTTTTCTATCTATCTATCTATCTATCTATCTATCTATCTATCTATTATTTCTGCATCACTCCATTTATTCACTTTCTAATGTATTACGAGAAATCTCTCCGGTTTCTTTTTATGCTTCTGACTATCTATAATTGCATTCGTATTTGCAATTTTCTCTGTTCCCTCCGCGGAAGTTCTTTACATGTTACGTTTTAATAGTTTTCTCTCGTTAGTTCTTGCTATTTCCTAATAGACTGCTAATTTCAATACATGCATGCATACATACATACATACATACATACATACATACATAC
>NW_026382989.1:0-354 GCF_001194135.2 Octopus bimaculoides | reverse complement strand
ATGTCACATGTGTTTGTATATAGTTATTATTGTCCTTTTAGTAAACAAATTAACAAGTAAATTGACACAATACAATGTCTACAAATTGATGAATATCACCTATTAATCCCCTCCATTTTCTTATCGCTATATGAATTAATGGTAAAATAACTTTTTACCCGCACCCATTTATTGCACTTGGTAATGTAATTGCCATGCAATGAAAAAACACTAGTGTAATAATAATTAGGTATTCTTCCAGCAGTATATTGAACAGATATTATCCTTTAGTGGGTTGGATTCACAACCTCTAACTTTCTTGGATATATATATATATATATCTATCGGAGTAAGCACGTAAATGTGAAACAAGGT
>NW_026382988.1:0-383 GCF_001194135.2 Octopus bimaculoides | reverse complement strand
TCAAAGTGTTTCGTCAATGAAAAATGTGGCCCCCGTTTTAAAAAAGATCCGAATGTAGTACCTTTTTCTGGGTTGTATTTGAATTCTCCAATTGAGTTTGCTACGATGTCCGGCGAGTACGAACCTAAAGTATTTTCAGATTTCTTCCACTTGGTTTTGTTATTGATGCTGCTATAGTTGCTGATGCTGCAATTACTGCTGTAACTGCTGTTGGTGTTGCTGTAGTTGCTGTCGCAACTGCACTACGGAGACCAATAAGTTTTCCGTGTTAAACGAATTTTTCTTTGGTTTCGTACCCAAAAAATTTAAACGTCCAACAGCAAGCTTCGAACAACTCATCACCACTTTTATATCCTTGTATTGAATATATAATATGACGAAAC
>NW_026382987.1:0-431 GCF_001194135.2 Octopus bimaculoides | reverse complement strand
TGGCGTACGTTGCTATATTTTTCTTTGTTGCTCTCTAGCTGCCATACACTACCTGAAATTCAGTCATATAGTCGACTTTTTATATTGACATTACCTTGCTTTCTGGCAGCGAACTTGGCTGAGTCATCAGGGCATTGGTTCACAACACAAGCAGCACCGTCCCCAAGGGGAAGGTGGTCGTGTCGAAGGGAGCGTTAGGCTTTAGGGAGCCAGTAAGGAAGGCGGTGAGGTGGCTGTCTGGTAAGAAGCTTGTTTCCCAACCACATGGTTCAGGGTTCAGTCCCACTGTGTGGCACCTTGCGCAGTGACTTATGATATAGCCTCGAGCCGACCAAAGCCTTGTGAGTAAATTCGGTAGGCAGAAACTGAAAGAAGCTCGTCGTATGTGTATGTGTGTGTGAGAGAGAGAGAGAGAGAGAGAGAGAGAGAGA
>NW_026382986.1:0-703 GCF_001194135.2 Octopus bimaculoides | reverse complement strand
TAGGTCTCAGTCTTCTCACGCACAGCATATTTCCAAAGGTCTCAGTCAGATGTCATCGCCTCGGTGAGGCACAATGTTCGAGGGTCTTGCCTCACCACCTCATCCCAGGTCTTCCTGGGCCTACCTCTTCCACAGGTTCTCTCCACTGCAAGGGTGTGGCACTTTTTCACACAGCTATCCTCGTCCATTCTCGCCACACGGCCATACCAACGCAATCGTCTCTCTTGCACACCACAACTGATGCCTCTTAGGTTCAACTTTTCTCTCAAGGTACTCACACTCTGTCTATTATGCACACTGACATTACACATCCATCGGAGCATACTGGCTTCATTCCTTGCGAGCCTACGCATGTCTTCTGCAGTCACGGCCCATGTTTCACTGCCATGAAGCATGGCTGTTCATACAAATGCATCATACAGTCTGACTTTTACTCTGAGTGAGAAGCCCTTTGTCACCAGCAGAGATAAGAGCTCTCTGAACTTTGCCCAGGCTATTCTTATTCTAGCAGCTACACTTTCAGCGCACCCTCCCCCGCTACTAACTAGGTCACCTAGATATCGGAAGCTATCAACCACTTCTAGTTTTTCTCCCTGGAATGTGGCAGAAGTTGTTTTCTGCACATTTACAGTGTTTGTAGCACCTGAACATCTGCTACATAAAAAAACTAACTTCCTAGTTAACCTTCCTTTGATATTGCTGC
>NW_026382985.1:0-303 GCF_001194135.2 Octopus bimaculoides | reverse complement strand
ACACACACACACACACATGGTCAGCTTCTTTCAGTTTCTGTCTACCAAGTGGTAATCTTGGGCATCTGGGCAAGTGTCTTCTACTATAGCCTCGAGCCGACCAAAGCCTTATGAGTGGATTTGGTAGACAGCTGACGAAGGGTTGTTCCTTATGTTACTTGTCTTGTTTTCCATTTGTTTCTCTCGTTGTTCACATACCCAAGTTTGTCTTCGTATTTCATGTTGTTTACGTTTTGTGACATACTGGACCCATATATGCATAACGAGAGAAACAAATGGAAAACAAGACAAGTAACATAAGGA
>NW_026382983.1:0-647 GCF_001194135.2 Octopus bimaculoides | reverse complement strand
AGAAGAAGAAGAAGAAGAAGAAGAAGAAGAAGAAGAAGAAGAAGAGACGCTGGTGTTGTTTTGTTCTTAAAAGTCGTCGATGCAGTGAAAGTAACTAGTTATCTCGTTTCGTGCTGGCAATGACCGCAAAGGTTGTATTGGTGCGCTCGGTTCACCGTCCATAGCGACGATGAGCATTCGACTGTCCGACCAACTTTAATTCCTATTCGTAAAAAATCCACGCCTGCGTGTATCTCGCGTGCACGTGTAACATGTGTAACATGAGGAAGGAGACGAATTAATGTGATAATGTTGAGCCGTTGAATTACGAGAGAGAGAGATAGGGTGGAGCAGCGGACATTACAGTAGGGTGCTAACTTCTTATGAGGTCCATGAATCGATAACCCATACTGGAGGTGTTTAGCGCTGGACAGAAGTTAAACTGTCCTTCGCTGATGGCTGTCCATGTGACCCGACTCTATAACAACGTGAAAAATCTGGATCTGAAAATGAACGAACTTATCAATTTTTTAACCTTCTTGCCTGTCTTGAATATCCATGTTTGTTATCAGACATTTTAGTTAGATTTTGTTTCATTCGTTTTGAATAATAAAAAGTTGTCCCCGTAGCTTAGCGGTTCGGCAAAAGAGACCGATAGAATAAGTACT
>NW_026382982.1:0-691 GCF_001194135.2 Octopus bimaculoides | reverse complement strand
TAAAACATCAAGTTAAGAAATATAATTGCGTTGCATTATATATAATATTACACACAAAAATAGTAGAGACGGGCAAGAAGATTTAGACATAAAATGGAAAGACATTGCACGAAGACCTGTATATGTCTGATCCCTTCAACAGTTGTCAGTAGGAAGTCATAAAAATTTCAGCACAGTAGACAAAACGGAGCCCACAACCCTTTATAGATGTAAATGTAAAGACGAGTGGCGTCAGAACCTATCAAATTAATGTACAACGAAGAATTTAGAAAAGAGAAGACATAAATCTACTGAAACGGTATTTCGTAGTGAAATGCTCTACATCTTGGACATTAAACAACATACTGGAGAAAGATACTCTAGTCTGTTGCATTGTTATAACAGAGAGAGACCGACACAGGCATGCACAAACAGAAAAACCCATAAAACAAGTGTTTCATTCTGTGTTCTTGCTTTTTTTAAAGAATATTTCATGTTAATTTTACTTTTCAGAAAATGGTTTACTTTTCAGAAATGACTTAGCAGTCACTCTAATAGCTCTTTTGTCTTAATAACTGTCAATCACACAGTAATTTCCCTCTGTTTAACAGTAACTTTCATAGCATTTTTCGATGGCCAGATAACTGAAGAGATAGCGGCGTGGGCTTCCGCCCCGACATCCGAAACTCAGAGTTTTATCATGGCTACCGAA
>NW_026382981.1:0-392 GCF_001194135.2 Octopus bimaculoides | reverse complement strand
AACAATTTCATTCCCGAGCAACGCCGGGTGCCTCTGCTAGTATATAAATAAATGTTTTCACAGTAAATAACAAAAATATCTTTGTTTTTAAATTACAATATTTTCTTGAAGGAAGACATTTTGTAAAATTTGAAGAATATATTTTATTATGACGTCATTTTAATGCTGATTTTTCACGTCAGCAGATTAAAGGGAGATAAAAAAAATATTGATAATTTTCATTACTTTGCATAAATTCGACTGAAAATTTTGATACACTTTTATTATGACGTCATAATTTGCTATTTTTCTTCTAAATAAGGGCATGATTTTCCTTCTCTTTTCATTTGTTCTATGCTCTGACAGACACCAACATCGGGTTTATAGAGAGCCATATCTATAATCCGTATAGC
>NW_026382980.1:495-720 GCF_001194135.2 Octopus bimaculoides | reverse complement strand
CATTTGACAGGAATTTGAGTTTTAATGATATCAAAGAAATGAAAGGAGAAGTATTCCAGAATCTTTCCAGTTTAACAACTCTGTAAGTTGAATCAGTCTTGTTTATAGTATTTCAATGACGACAAATGTTTTGATATGTAAAGTCTTTCCATACTTCATTTTCATCACCCTCAAATGCCTTTTTCTCTACTATAAATCTCTGTCGAAAATGTGTTATTGAGAGTG
>NW_026382980.1:312-425 GCF_001194135.2 Octopus bimaculoides | reverse complement strand
GTAAGAATACAGGTCGCCACTACCATTATCCCCAATATCGTCATCCAATTCATCATCATCGTAATCTATTCTCTATCTTTTCCATCATCTAATCGTTTAGACATGATATTGTC
>NW_026382980.1:0-106 GCF_001194135.2 Octopus bimaculoides | reverse complement strand
GTATTTCATTGACGATATATTTCTAAATGTATAAGGATTCCCATATTTCATTTCAAACTCACTCGCCCATCCTTCCCTATACTATCACAAACACACACTCGCACTT
>NW_026382979.1:0-542 GCF_001194135.2 Octopus bimaculoides | reverse complement strand
TGGAGGTAAAATAAAATATATTCCGATTAGGAACGTAGAAGGCTTTATGTTCAGTAAAAGTACAATGGGTATACTAATGTAAATAAAATTTAAAAGTTAATTGAGTTTGTATTAAATAATGCATACATTTTGTTTGCGAGTAAAGTTTTTAAGACAATTTAGCGTCATTCCCATGGGGGTAATTGTAGTCTTTTCTTAGCTGACTTACAATTAGCATCTTTTAAATTTAGTTTTCTTAGTGATTTATGGAGAAGTAAGAAATTAGTTTTACTTAGACAGCTTAGTGGCTATTGTATATATGTAGGCAATATCTTTTCGTTTAAATTATAGGCTCTTTCGAGGTTTATTATTTAAAATTTACTCTAGGGATTTGAAGGTTAGCAAGAGCGGTAAGGATGTTAAAAAGATGAATTACCTGGCCAGTTAGATTGAGATTTGTAACAAATTTATGTTACTACTGTGTACAACAGTAAGACGATAAGAGATGTGAGTTGCTTTCCACTGATAGCTGCACTTTTAGTATATTAGGACATTATAAGGTT
>NW_026382978.1:0-348 GCF_001194135.2 Octopus bimaculoides | reverse complement strand
TGATCGGATCAACTGGAACCCTCGACGTCGTAACCGACGGAGTACCACGATTTTATGTGAGTCGCCATAAGGATTTCTTTTAATTATTCGTGACGTCTTAGTTTCGATTCGGTTACTCGGTAATTTGACGATACTTCGACCACAGGCAAACATTTTGAATGATAACTGAGCCCCCTAGTATTTAATAACCACCCAACACAAGCAACACTGCTACCATACATGCCTCTGTGTCCAATTCACTCTTTTATTCCAAATTCTCTCAGCACAGAACACAGCGCAACTCATGACAAAATTGGTCCGTCACACGATTCCGGTTTTTATACTTGCCCAAGACCGTCACACGTTTCC
>NW_026382977.1:0-319 GCF_001194135.2 Octopus bimaculoides | reverse complement strand
AGCATTTCGCCCGGCGTGCTAACGTTTCTGCCAGCTCACCGCCTTAGTTACAGTATATATTACAGGAGTATAATAAACGATTGGCTACTCTGGAGGAATATAACGATTGAAGTCGAGGGAGAAACGATATCACTGTGCCAGTACGATTATTCAATTTGGTTGGCAGGCAATAGAATGTTTTATTTCAATTGATAATAATCTCTACGAAAATATGATTGAATTACTAGGAAACAACAGATCGGAAATATGGATGAATGTACACGTGTTAATAGATTTGTTGTTGTGTTGTCTACAGTATATTTAGTGTATATATGTGTGT
>NW_026382976.1:0-624 GCF_001194135.2 Octopus bimaculoides | reverse complement strand
TCACTAAAACTTCATCAGGTAATAAAGTCTTTAGATATATCTCTTAACTATTTTCTTCATGTATTTCTATGCCTACTTTTGTATATATACATATATATATCGATTTTTGTAGGATACAAGCTGGCCTTCAACTACCTTAAAGCCAAACGATATACCGAAGCCATTGATATTTGTAATTTGGTAAGTATTCAGTTTCAAAAACTATTTGTGTTTAATTAGAATTAATTTTTAAGTTAACATGTTATGTAACCATTTTGTCTTCTTTGTTTTTTGTGCTGTTGTAAGTTCTGTTCTAACACATGATTTTATTTGATTTGATTTTCCTTTTAGGTACTAGCTTCTCATCCAAATTATCCAAAAATACAGAAAGAAATCCTTACTAAAGCAAGATCTAACTGGCGGATTTAGAAACTTAGCTATCATCTTTGTAAAATTATCTAGTCTGGAAATGTTCATTTCTTCTTAAAAAGTGTTTGTCAATAAATCTAGTGTAACATATTTTATACACAATCTGGTCAGTTTTTCTCAGCTACCTTTTAATCTTATCTCAGTTGCTAATTTGTAAGTCATTAGTCTATGAGGAACTTATTGTATAAATAATTTTCATATAAATCAATATACCAT
>NW_026382975.1:0-803 GCF_001194135.2 Octopus bimaculoides | reverse complement strand
TGAACTTTTATTTAGCAGACTGGTATTATGAGAAGATATAATTTGTGAAATATTCTTTGTGTTGGAGAAGGCAACTCTAACTGTATGAGAATTAATAATTGAATAATATCTAGAATGTTTTGGAAAATTCTTACTAACCGCTTCACAGAACTACAAAGGAAGATTAGATTTAATTTGCGTTCCATACGGAATAACAAACCAAATAGTTTTGCTAGCAACAATCAAATTGTAAGTGGTACTATCTCTAAAGAACGGTGAATGACCTCTAGAGTGAAAAAATGGGCTTAAATAACGGTTGCCTCCCTTACTCTGTAAACGAATTTTATCACGTTTTGTGTTGTCAATATTAGAATTAAAATCACTCTTCTTATTACAACTAGATTTCTTGTCTCGAATAGTAGATGGAGGATGAGCAGAATCAATGTAGGTAACTTTTTCTTCATACCCTCCTTTAACTAAGGCGGAGTTATAAAATTTTGCCTTGTCGCTAAAAATCGATATTTCTCCTTTATTTATTTTTCTATTTATTATTTCTTTACCCCTTCTCTTCATATGGTCTACCTTTGACGTCAGATCTACTAACCGTTATTTAAAAATACTTAATAGCGTTCTGTTTGAAATTTGTGCAGTCATCAAAATTGTTATAGTGTCTTGTTGTTGAGATGGGTTCTCCTTCTTTGATGATGGGTAGATTACATTATTTTACACAGTCTATTCCTTTGGAATAAAACCAATGTTGTCTTCGAAACATGCCGAAAGTAAAAGAATTTGAATAACATCTGCGTTCAACTCCATTTATTTAC
>NW_026382974.1:0-497 GCF_001194135.2 Octopus bimaculoides | reverse complement strand
TATATATAAATGTACGTGCGTCTGTGTGTGTGTGTGTGTGTGTGCGCGTGTGTATGGATGCCCAAGGGCCAAGTGATTAGGGCAGCATACTCGTGGTTGTGGGATCGCGATTTCAATTCCCAGACCGGGCATCGTGAGTGTGTATTGAGCAAAGAAACCTAAAGCACCATGTGGTTGTGCTGATCCCTGATGTATTCTTTCACCACAACTTTCTCTCACTCATTCGTCCTCTTTCTGTTTTACCTGCATTTCAAAGGAGCAGCCTTGTCACACATTGTATTACACTGAATCTGAGGTATTCGGTAATTTTCTTCTAGCACATTAGCACTTGACTTAGTGGTCTGTTTTATATATACATTTACAATAATACTTTTTTTGAGATCTCAGATAATTTTTTCTGAATCTCCTGATTCTTTTAATGTTCTAGGTTCCTTGTATTGAATTGATATTAATTAATATCCAATTTTGTACCCTACTATTTTAATAATAATAATAAT
>NW_026382973.1:0-274 GCF_001194135.2 Octopus bimaculoides | reverse complement strand
ACAATTCGATTGACCTTGTTGCTAACATTTATAAGATAATATCTGACATATTTCCATCCTTCGGCCGTTTACTGTTGGGCGTGATAGAGTTTTCAATATCTAACAGGCATTCTAAGAAGATTTCAGTTGAAAAGACGTGAAGCAACGAAGTTTTCATATCAAATATTCTTTCATCGAAAGCTGTCGGCTTTCACAAACAAATGTTGTTATCATCATCATCATCATTATCACCACCATTATTATTATATTAACAACAACAACAACAACAACAACA
>NW_026382972.1:329-810 GCF_001194135.2 Octopus bimaculoides | reverse complement strand
GTCCATCTTAGATTCTGGAACTCCATACCAGGGCCAGCGCTCCAACTGCACGCTTTGCCTAACGGAAGCGTTCCATATTTTATAATACAATTCTCCCACTCTACTTAATCGATATAACGAAGCGTTTAGCAACTGCAATTACCGCTCTTTCTACACATTTAAGTTCTATCACAAGCAAAATTGCACAAACGATCACGCAACATAATTACACGACCCCCAACAGGCAACCTATTCAACCTGGCAAAAACATCCATCTTTTACTATCTTTTGAATAGGATTATTTTCTTTCGATCATATCACCACATATATATACCCCCAAATCTATTTCTTCTAATCTCTAATTCACTACAACACCACCAACGCATACAGACTACGTCGTTTCTCTCAATCCCTTTCCACCGTCTATAAATAGGTTTGGCTGCACTCTTGAATATGATACTACTAACTACCTTTCCCACCCATCTCTCCCTTTATCTCTATC
>NW_026382972.1:0-319 GCF_001194135.2 Octopus bimaculoides | reverse complement strand
TATGATACTACTAACTACCTTTCCCACCCATCTCTCCCTTTATCTCTATCCTTGGTTTATTACTCATACCCCCACCACCTATATATTACATACGCGCATTCCTTCCTACCCACTAGACCTTTTAACCTTATCTCCCCCCATCCATCCTTCTCTCTATATGCTCGTCCCCTCTATCCTGTAAGATCAACTGACAATTAAAGTATACCGCTACCATCATTCACCTCTATCTCTCCTCCACCCCCTTTCACATTCTGTCTTCATGACTTAATCTAATTACCGCTCATCCTTCACTTGACTTGGCCATTCTTCAAGTAAACAA
>NW_026382971.1:554-682 GCF_001194135.2 Octopus bimaculoides | reverse complement strand
TATCTAGATGTACGAATATATGCTTGTACAAGCTTTCATACGTATATACGAAAACTCATATTCAGATATATACATACATTTATACATACATACATACATACATACATACATACATACATACATACATT
>NW_026382970.1:0-357 GCF_001194135.2 Octopus bimaculoides | reverse complement strand
ACAAACCGTTACGCTGAATATAAACAAAGCGTAAAAAAGGATAGTTTGTGATTTCCCACAAACTTGAATGAAATGAAGGCATATTTTGCCATAAATATTATTATGGGCATTAGAAAGCTTCCCAGAATAACGAATTACTGGAGTAGTGATGAACTCTTTGGAGATGATTATGTCTCAAGTATAATGACGAGGACACGGTTTTTGAAATTAACACAATACTTACATGTAAGAGACACGAGCAGTACACCAGTACGTGGAGAACCAGACTTTGATCCCTTATTTAAAATAAGACCCCTCATAGACTGTGTTCAAAACACATATAAAACAGTCTATAGACCAGGGAGACATCTATCAATT
>NW_026382969.1:0-464 GCF_001194135.2 Octopus bimaculoides | reverse complement strand
TATATATATATATATATATACGACGGGCTTCTTTCAGTTTCCGTCTACAACAATAATAATAACAGCAATAACGTTCCTTGTCCCGATGGTGTCCATGAAAACCCACCTCGATTTATTTGTGACCAAGACTGTTTCTGTTGACATCGTCATTCATTAGTCATTGTGTCAGGAAATAGCAGCTTAGCATTCTATAGAGACATGTATTTTTAACGTAATCTCCAGAAAAGAAAAATCAACGTCATTCAATATGTTTCACAGTCAGACCTTTTGAATTGTAAGTACAATACATTTTGTGTCATTTAACGTACAGTTTTTATCGTTAATCCTAAGCCTTAACCCTCAACTCTAATCCTAGCAGGTCATTTCACAGCGTAAATACAGATACTAACGTAGGCCTCGCGCTAAGGTAGCACCGGAGGCGCAATGACCCAGTGATTAGGGCAGCAGACTCGCGGTCATAGGAT
>NW_026382968.1:0-216 GCF_001194135.2 Octopus bimaculoides | reverse complement strand
GTAGTAGTAGTAGTAGTAGTAGTAGTAGTAGTAGTAGTGGCAGTAGTTGTTGTTGTTGATCGTTGTAGTTTGTGTCTATGAAGCTGTATTTTGTACAACCACACAGACCCTTATTCATAAACAACTCACCACGTAAGAGTGAGGGAGAGATAGATAGAGAGATAAGAGAGATGTGTGTGTAGATATAATATATATATGAGTGTTAATGTGTGTGCG
>NW_026382967.1:0-402 GCF_001194135.2 Octopus bimaculoides | reverse complement strand
ATACACAGACACACATACATACATACATACATACATACATACATACATACTCACTCTCTCACACACACATACACGTATTTATGCGTATATTCTGCGTGATATCTCAGTATGGATGGTTGAACTCAGCTAATTGCGTGAGAACGTCGGCGTGTATATGAATGTATGAAAGCATGAATGAATGTGTGTGTGTGCGCGCGCGCGCAGATCTATGTTTTTATTCGAAGGCATGAGTCTCTATATCAGCGCTGTGTGTCTCACTACCTGTATGCAAGTGTAGGGATTACACTACTGTTTTTGCGTATATATCAATAAATCCATGTAAGCACGCAGTTATGCAAACGTATATGAATTACAAACGTATAGGCATTCATTAATACATACATGTATATACTCTTTTACTCT
>NW_026382966.1:0-373 GCF_001194135.2 Octopus bimaculoides | reverse complement strand
CCAGCTGTGTTTGTCGCCACGTGTGGTCAGTTCCTGACACTAATTTTGAGGCGTGTCGTCTCATCGTCTCCCAGGCTACAACCTCCTCTGAAGACGACCGCAGGACTATCGTGCAAATGAGCTGAAAAGAAGGAGGCACAATACGAATACTTCGACCAATCCTGGTCCTGCAACAGCTGAAATGAGATAAAGACGTCAAAACGAAATAGTGATATTTTGAAAGCGTTTAATACGTACGTTTCAGATCTGCCTAATATATAACAGGAAATGTGTCCGTCGTGCAAAGACTTCATCATTTATAACATTTCAAAATTTGAACATTTTTGAAAATTTAAAACATTTAAACTGAAAGAAGCCCACCTTATATATATAT
>NW_026382965.1:0-265 GCF_001194135.2 Octopus bimaculoides | reverse complement strand
TCGTATTTTCTTTTCAAATTTCTCTACCTGTATCGTAACATGTCTTCGCCCCGGTGTAAAATATGAAGTTCTAGATAGGGGAAGGTAATCAGGGATTTTTTCCGGTATAAGGGAGATAATAAAAAATGATGGAGATGATAGATTTTGATTAATTTAACATGATTTGGTTTAGAAGGAATAGAATGTTACAAGTGGTTAGGTTTTGGTCTATATTTTTTTCTCAGTGAGGTGACTTTCCTTATTTAAAAGTGTTAGCAATGGTTAA
>NW_026382964.1:0-362 GCF_001194135.2 Octopus bimaculoides | reverse complement strand
AGAAACACAGAGCATCTCAAAATAAATACAGTAACGAAAGGGTTAATGCATGAGAAACAAAATAGAAAGAAGCTTCTATTAAGTTATGGGGGTCCACCAGAATAAAATAGTAATCAAAGGTTGTTTATAGGCAAGAAATGTTTGAGAACTACTTGTCTAGATTATCGAGGGGTTAAATTTTTAGACATGGATACAACACAATTCAAGATACACACTGTTAGTTTCGTGATTGTGTCATTCACTGCATCTACACATAGTTCCTTCAAGAAATAGAAGCAACGAAACAAAAGAATGAAATATAAATATCCATTATTAGGTGCAGGAGTGGTTGTGTGGTAAGTAGCTTGCTTACCAACCACATG
>NW_026382963.1:0-748 GCF_001194135.2 Octopus bimaculoides | reverse complement strand
TTCTTCATTTTCCTATTATTTCTCCATGTGCAGTTAACACAACCCCACTACTTACTGACATATATATATATATATATACACACATAATATCACCACAAGGACCAAAAATGAAATCTAAAATATAAGCTTCAAGCACCTGTTTTTTTTGCACATGTCATTCACGAAAGTTTTTAAACAAAATACCATAACTATAAGTAAAGCCTGTTTGCCAACATAATGTGGTAGTCCTGGATGGGACAAATGCTACTGTTGTTTAGCCCCAGGAAACATCATTTCCAGCTGGCTATACAACACAATATCTGTGTCCTTATATTTTCAAACAGGGGATCTCAGCATCCCCATCCAACACAAAGCAACATCTGTGGTTAAGTACTGTTACTGAATATCTTGAGAGAGAGATTCAGAAATAACTATAAGGAGTGAATTTTAGGGCTTATAAATCTAATATTTTCCTATCCTTCCTTAATACCGATTCCCATATGCTATTCATATCTGCACTTGGTCTGCTTAGGAGGTTGAATATAGAACTGTATGATCTGTTTACCCTGTCATCTGATTGCCCAACAGTAAAGATAATGGTAGAAGCAACATACACATGGTTCGAAGGTTCAGTCTCATTGCATGGCACCTTAGATAAGTGTCTTCAACTATAGCCTTGGGTCGACCAAAGTCTTGTGAGTGGATTTGGTCGACGGAAACTTAAAGCAGCCCATCGTGTGTGTGTGTGTGTGTGTGTGTGTGTGTGTGT
>NW_026382962.1:0-308 GCF_001194135.2 Octopus bimaculoides | reverse complement strand
TTTTATTTGTGTTTTTGTGGCTATTTGTTATAATTTTGGCTGTTATTTTTGGCATAACTGTCGATGTGTTTGTTCGTGTTCGTGTTGTTATCCTTGCTGTCGCTGATATTATTAATTTTTTCGCTTCTGTTGTTGTTGTTGCTGCTGCTTCTGCTGCTGATGCTTCTGTTGCTGCAGCTGCTATCGTTGCTGCTACTGCTGTTGCTCGTGTTACTGCTGTTGTCACTTTTGTTGCTGCTGCTGTAGTTACGTCTGTTTTTACAGTCGTTGTTGTTCTGCTATTCTTCTTCTTGTTGCTGTGGTCGTTA
>NW_026382961.1:0-295 GCF_001194135.2 Octopus bimaculoides | reverse complement strand
CAAACATTTGATTATTCATTCAGCATGGCAGTTAATCCAGTTTTTTTTTTGTTTTTTTTTGTGTCATTTAGGTGGAAGCATTGACTGTGTGGTTAAGAAGTTTGCTTCACAAACGAGTGGTTTCAGGTTCACTCTCAGAGCACAGCATCTTGGACTTCTGCTGTAACCCCTTCATTGACCAAGCCCTTTTGAGTGAGTTTAGTATATGGAAACTGTGTGGAAGCTCATCACACATGTGTGCATACACACTCATGCATACACACACAAACACATTCATACATACATTCATACATAC
>NW_026382960.1:0-311 GCF_001194135.2 Octopus bimaculoides | reverse complement strand
ATATATATATATATATGTATGTATATATATGGCATAACTACACAATCGTACCCCGCCGATTTTGGAAGGTTAGAACTTCAAGGAAAATGAATATTGTTTTGAAATTTCTACATGCTCAGAATGTCCATACATCAAGGTATATTTGTAGAAAATATCACGGGAAAATATTCTTTTTCTAGAAGTTATGACCTACCAAAGTCGCAAGTGATATATATATATATATATATATATGGCATAACTACAGAAACGTACCCCACCGACTTTGGTAGGTCATAACTTTGAGAAAAATGAATATTTTTTAATGAAATGGG
>NW_026382959.1:0-210 GCF_001194135.2 Octopus bimaculoides | reverse complement strand
AACTTAGATTTGTTTCGACCAAAGATTGGTCCAGGCCATGTCTAACTTAAAAGCACCACTTGATAGGATTATATATATATATAATTGCTGCTCAACTTCTTCCTTGTTTTTTAAATGGTATAGAATGATATGAGGAAGATGGAACAGCTATTATTTCAAGTAGTTGATCCGATCAACGGAACAGCCTGCTCGTGAAATTAACGTGCAAAT
>NW_026382958.1:0-373 GCF_001194135.2 Octopus bimaculoides | reverse complement strand
AACTCACAAAGGCAAAAACCAGAAGAAAAAACAATGAAAACTAACCATTCTGAAGATGAATCGTAGACGCGTGTCCGGATTATGAGTGAACGCAGATTATCTGCGGTATTGCTTGTCGAGCACATGGTAATTTCTTGAAGGAAGGATAGTGGACTGGCTGGCCGAGGTAGATTCGGTTATGCTTTCAGGTTTGTGTCGATGTAGAATGTTCACTCGTTCATGCATGCACAGTTTGCTAGCATGGTCGAATGTACTACTGGAATATCGTATTGATGAAGGAAATTGAGTATTTATCACTCATAATCCAGGAACGCGTCCACGATTAATGGTTAGTTTTCATTGTTTTTTTTCTTCTTGTTTTTGCCTTTGTGAG
>NW_026382957.1:0-206 GCF_001194135.2 Octopus bimaculoides | reverse complement strand
TCCTAAATATTTGTATGGCTGGCTTTCGTCGAGTTCTCTTATTTCATTGGTTTTATCTAATGTGATGTTGCTACTCTTAACTAAGTTTCCTCTTTTCAAGGTTGCTTTGGCACATTTTTTTAATCCGAATTTCATATCTATTTCCTTGGTAAAACTATGTAATGTCTGTAGTAGTGTTTCCAACTCTTTATCATTTCTGGCGTATA
>NW_026382956.1:0-580 GCF_001194135.2 Octopus bimaculoides | reverse complement strand
ACCGCCTGACTGGCCTTCATAGGATTTTCAAGCGAGATCGTTGCCAGTGCTCCAGGACTGGCTCCTGTGCGGGTGGCACATAACATACACCATTTTGAGTGTGGCCGTTGCCAGTACCGCCTGACTGGCCTTCGTGCGGGCGACACGTAAAAGCACCCACTACACTCTCTGAGTGGTTGGCTTTAGGAAGGGCATCCAGCTCTAGAAACTCTGCCAAATCAGATTGGAGGCTGGTGTTGCCATCCGGTTTCACCAGTCCTCAGTCAAATCGTCCAACCCATGCTAGCATGGAAAGCAGACGTTAAATGATGATGATGATGATGTAATTGAAGGTTATTTATAATTCATATTTTATAGTACAATGTAGTATGATATTAGCTCTTAAGGCAGGCATATCAATGTACAATTTACCAATAGCAATTGTGGGCTTTACAATAGCTCCTAGGATAATATAATTTAATTCCTATTAAAATAGAGATTTGAGTAAAAAATTGTGACAAATTCATATAATATGGCAAGGGGTTACCTACCCTTAATGGACTTAGTTTTGAGAGGGACAAAAATACTATTGAGCCACTTA
>NW_026382955.1:0-574 GCF_001194135.2 Octopus bimaculoides | reverse complement strand
GTGTGTGTGTGTGTGTGTGTGTGTGTGTGTGTGTGTATAATGCACACATACACGTAATTACATACACTGATGACTGATGTGCACACACATACACACACGTGTTTATTATCGTATTTCTACGTATGAGAGTATGGATGTTGATATGCGTTAATATAGTATAGAATAGCCCGAAGACCTCTGATTGCACTGCATAGTAATGAGAATTCATTTTGGCGGGTACAATCATATATAGTCTCTATTTTCTCCTACCAATTCGTCGTAATATTAGATGTATATTCTATATATTGAAGTGTGAACTTGAATAGAATGAATGTAAGTCATTCTCCGACACATTTCTCTCCACCATTCTCACTCCATATATCTCTCTCATATTTCCCCTTCTCTCTGTCTCTCTTTATTTCCCTATGTGTCATCGAATTCTCTCTCTTAGAAGCACGCCCAGTCTCTTTCTCTTTTTCTAAATAACTTATTCAAATATAGATGTGAACGTATCATTCTATTGGTGTCTCTTTCCATTATAATTTTGTATATAAATTCATACGCGCATATATATATATATATATATATATATATA
>NW_026382953.1:0-260 GCF_001194135.2 Octopus bimaculoides | reverse complement strand
AGTGTGTACGTATGTAGACGTTGTGAACGCAGGATGTTTATGTCTATGTACTGTGAGAATATGGTTGCGTGTACTTTTTATCTTCTTTCTCTTTTTCTTTTTCGACCTATTAGAGTAACTCCCTTTTATTCAACGGTTTTCCATACCATCTTTTGCTATTAACAGCCGAAAAGTATGCGTCGTAGCTCTTCGCTCTGACATTCGAAACTCCGAATACTATAATGACAACCTTTACTGTTTGTTCTAAATCATAACATATA
>NW_026382952.1:0-280 GCF_001194135.2 Octopus bimaculoides | reverse complement strand
ACATACATACATACATACATACATACATACATAAATCCATATATACATAGATCCATGCATATATACATGCAGGCATACATACATACATACATACATACATACTAATCCCGTGCATACAGCATTCATGCCCGTACAAGTCTGTCTTTTTTTCTCATTTGAATTACTCAAACATAGCCATTGTGATAACAGAATGTAAAAGGTGTATATATGTATACATATACATACTTTTATGTTTAGATACTCACACACACACACACACATATATATATATATATATATA
>NW_026382951.1:0-525 GCF_001194135.2 Octopus bimaculoides | reverse complement strand
ATATGTGTATATATGTATATATGTGTATATATGTATATGTGTGTATATATGTATATGTATATATGTATATATGTGTATATATATATCAAACTCTCATGCACCAAATGTGAATTCCTGAAGTAAAATTGTGTAGCAACACCAAATGGCAGTGCCCCAGCATGGCCACAGCTCATGAGCTGAAACTAGATGAAATGAAATGAAATCAAAATGAATATGTGTGTGTGTGTATATATATATATATATATATATATCATCATCATCATCGTTTAACGTCTGCCTTCCATGCTAGCATGGGTTGGACGATTTGACTGAGGACTGGTGAAACCGGATGGCAACACCAGGCTCCAATCTAATTTGGCAGAGTTTCTACAGCTGGTTGCCCTTCCTAACGCCAACCATTCAGAGAGTGTAGTGGGTGCTTTTACGTGTCACCCGCACGAAAACGGCCACGCTCGAAATGGTGTTTTTTTTGTGCGACCCGCACAAGAGCCAGTCCAGGGGCACTGGCAACAATCTCGCTCGAAA
>NW_026382950.1:0-273 GCF_001194135.2 Octopus bimaculoides | reverse complement strand
ATGTATGTATGTATGTATGTATGTATGTATGTATTCATGTGTACATGTATACATGTACGTAAGTACGTACATATGTATGGATGGATGGATGTTTGTATGTGTGTGCATGTATGTTTGCATGCAGTGTGCGTGTGTGGATGTACTTGCATATATATGTGTGTGTTTGTGTATGCCTGTATGTGTGCAGGCACATTTGTTTTAATAGATATGTATGCATATACACATACATACATACACATACATGCATACACATATATATATATATATATATAT
>NW_026382949.1:0-227 GCF_001194135.2 Octopus bimaculoides | reverse complement strand
ATATATATATATATATATATATATATATATACATATATATATTTATTAGTATGTATGTGTATCAATATATATGTATATATATTTATATGTATGTATATATGCACATATATGTGCATGTATACACATACATACACATATATATATATGCATATATATATTCATACGCACACACTCACACACACATATATATATACATATATATATATATATAAAGATATGTATATATA
>NW_026382948.1:0-319 GCF_001194135.2 Octopus bimaculoides | reverse complement strand
TGAGAGAGAGAGAGAGAGAGAGAGAGAGAGAGATAGAGAGAGAGAGAAAGGTATGGATGGGTTTTAGTCTCCAACAAATCGTTCCGTGTAGTTACGTTTCATTTTTGATAGTCTGTGATTTATTCTTACACGTAAGTTTGTCGGAACTGCTAGGCTACGGGGACATAAACAAACCAGCACCTGTTGTCAAACAGTGGGAGGGGATGACAAACTACAGGTAACTAGACACACACACACAGACACAGACAGATAGGCAGACACACACACACACACACGCACGTATGCATTTTATGTGCGTATGTATGTATTATAAATATAT
>NW_026382947.1:0-277 GCF_001194135.2 Octopus bimaculoides | reverse complement strand
ATATATATATATATATATATATATATATGTACACACTCACACACATACATATATAGATACATACATATAAACATACATACATACGTAGCTATGCACACATAAGCGCACAAACATGCACACACAATCACTGATGTTCAGAAGATTTTTCTTTCACGCATCTCCTTGTCTCTTGGTGTGTGAATGATTTTGCGTGTGTACATGAGCATACATTTTTACATACACATACACACATACATATATATAAATACACTCTCTCTCTCTCTCTCTCTCTCTCTCT
>NW_026382946.1:0-422 GCF_001194135.2 Octopus bimaculoides | reverse complement strand
TATTTACATGTCTGTTCGACCGTTTCACATGACTTTATTCATTAAAATTTATCAAAACTTCAGAAGTTCTTACAACTTTGGTCGTCGTAATGCTTTGCTTTCGTTTGTTTAATAAAAATTCCTCCTCCTAATGATTTTGCTTTCATTTCGTGATAGACAGCTATCATGCAGAAAATGCCAGCTTCCAAATCCTGTTTTCTGATTAGGTAAAAACGATTAAACTTTAAACCTCACATGTTTATACATACAGACATGCATGCATATATGCACATAAATACATGCATACATGTTGGTGTGTTGACGTCCCCGTAACTTAGCGTTTCGGCAATAGAGACCGATAGAATAAGTACTAGGCTTACAAATGATAAGCCATAGAGTCGATTTGTTCGACTAAAGGCGGTGCTCCAGCATGGCCGCAGTCA
>NW_026382945.1:4041-4167 GCF_001194135.2 Octopus bimaculoides | reverse complement strand
TAGAGAGAAAAGCAACGAGTATCTCCAGTCATTTAGAATGATTTAATTAGAGTAAGGTAAATTTGAAGTCTTATAGCCGTTTCTGGGATAATCCAAGTGGTAGGTTAGTTTGTCCACGTACTGGGT
>NW_026382945.1:2007-2132 GCF_001194135.2 Octopus bimaculoides | reverse complement strand
TTGTGTGTCTGTGTTTGTCCCCCCACCATTGCTTGACAACTAATGTTGGTGTGTTTAAGTCACCGTATCTTAGCAGTACAGCAAAAGAGACTAATAGAATAAGTACTAGGCTTACAAAGAATAAA
>NW_026382945.1:1475-1861 GCF_001194135.2 Octopus bimaculoides | reverse complement strand
ATATATATATATATATATATATATACATATATATATATATGTATGTATGCTTCTGATGTATATATGTATGTAATATATGTATGTATGTATAGATATGTGTGTTTACGTGCGTGAATTGTGACAATCTTAAAATGATCCCATAGCCAAGGGGGACAGAACATGATAAATATGTGCTACTCACCCTGAACAAAGTTTCTTTGAAATATAGCTGAGTGGAGAGAATCTCTTCTGATTGCAGCAATGATTCAACACAGCTGGCTTTATATATAGTTATATACACTCACCCACATCCCACTACACGCACAGACACACCCATTACCCATTGCACTTATTACAGATGTGTGTGTGTCATATAGTGTGCATGTGTATGTGCGTGTGTCATATAG
>NW_026382945.1:197-571 GCF_001194135.2 Octopus bimaculoides | reverse complement strand
GTGTGTGTGTGTGTGTGTGTGTGTATTCTCCAACACCTCTTAACCACTGTTGTTGGTATGTTTACATCCCCATAACTTAGCAGTTCCGCCAAAGAGACTGGTAGAATAAGTACCAGTCTTTACAAAGAAATAAGAACTGGGGTCAGTTCATTTGACTAAAATTCTTCAAGGAGCCCTGCTGAGGCATGGCTCCAGTCAAATGACTGAGACAAATGAAAGATATAAGTATACGTATGTCATTGTTCAGTTTTATTTCAAGATTCTTTGCCAATAGAGAAAGAGTTGGTTTCTAAACTAGATCCAAGGCTCCTTGATTGGAATCTCAGCATCAACATCAGGGCATTTTTGTATGTATGTGTGTGTGTATGTATGTT
>NW_026382945.1:0-187 GCF_001194135.2 Octopus bimaculoides | reverse complement strand
GCATCAACATCAGGGCATTTTTGTATGTATGTGTGTGTGTATGTATGTTTTGTTTTATGTATATTTTCTCATGAATATGTTTGCATATCTAGACTTGCTCATATATTTTGAAATGATAAACTTCTGGAAAGTTTTTTTAGATTTTTACAGTTCCAGTGATGGATTGGATCTGTAGTCTTCGAATCAG
>NW_026382944.1:0-204 GCF_001194135.2 Octopus bimaculoides | reverse complement strand
TTGTTTGTTTCTTTCTTTCTTTTGTTCTTCCGTTCTTTATTTTGTTTTCATAAATGTAAAATTTCTCCATAAAAATATGTTTCCATATACACATGCCATATTTTTATCATTTTCCGCTTCTTGAACTATATTTATTTACTTAACTTCGATAAATATATAACGATGATTGAGCTGAAGATATTTTTATAGATAACACATTGTTTA
>NW_026382943.1:0-214 GCF_001194135.2 Octopus bimaculoides | reverse complement strand
CTGTCTGAAAATAATGCAAATCTGGATTCATCTGAGAAAATCACTCTATCATAAAGTGAACTGAATTTTTCTGATATTTCCTTAGCCCATTTCTTTCTTTCGTGATATTAATTCGTTGGAGAGGTTTACTTTTAGCTAACAGTCCATAATAACCAAGCTTATGTAGATATGTAACACACGTTCTTGGACTAACTTGTAGCTGTTTTGCAATGTC
>NW_026382942.1:0-274 GCF_001194135.2 Octopus bimaculoides | reverse complement strand
TCTATCTATCTATCTATCTATCTATCTATCTATCTAATAATATATGTATATATGTATTGGTGATTTTATTCATCCGTCCTCCTTTTCTCTTGGACTTTGCTCCGCCTTCTGTATCTGACGAAGAGCTTTGCCCCGCCTTCTGTTTCTGACGAAGAGCTTTGCTTGAAACGTAAAACGACCTTTCTTTCCTTCCGTGAGCGTCTGCTAATACTTTGCATGCACCACGGCCTCGCGTCTTTTCCTTGTTGTGCTTGTTCTTCGTTTTCTTTTATAT
>NW_026382941.1:0-323 GCF_001194135.2 Octopus bimaculoides | reverse complement strand
AGAATAGAATAATTATAGCAGACAATGTTAATATATTAAAATATAAATTGAATATATCACTTGTGGGGTTGGAATAAATTCATAGAAGTAAAAAAATTTTTAGTTCACAGTTTATGGTAATATGGAGTATAACATTGGGCTTTAAGGCAGACATATAAATGTAAATTAGTCAATAGTAATCGTAGCTTTCCGGGGGCCATTAAGATAATTTATATATCTTGAATAACTAATAATAAATAAAAGAAGGTTTAGTGATCTAGGAATTATTGATAGGAGAGTAATAATCATAGAACTGACTAAGGAGTTACCTCCCCTACAAATTA
>NW_026382940.1:0-254 GCF_001194135.2 Octopus bimaculoides | reverse complement strand
CCTCTCTCTACCTCTCTGTCTCTCCCTCGACCTCTCTGTCTCTCTCTCAACATCTGTCTCTCTTTCGACCTCTCTGTCTCTCTCTCGACCTCTCTGTCTCTCCCTCGACCTCTCTGTCTCTCTCTCGACCTCTCTGTCTCTCTCTCGACCTCTCTGTCTCTCTTTCGACCTCTCTGCCTCTCTCTCAACCTCTCTGCCTCTCCATCGACCTGTCTGTCTCTCTCTCGACCTGTCTGTCTCTGTCTCGACCTCTC
>NW_026382939.1:0-278 GCF_001194135.2 Octopus bimaculoides | reverse complement strand
GTGAATTATGTTAATTGACAGTTATGTACACACATATTTTCATACATGTGCATACATGTTTTTAGATAATTAGGTGCACAGTGATGCGATATGTTTGTGTATACATGTCTTGCATATATGTGTATGTCGTTGTAGTCATAATTGTGCATATCCCCCTTATACGTGTATCTATCTTTTACTCTGGCATTTATAGTTATCTTTCTTTCTATTTATCTATTTGTCTCTCTGTCTATTTCTCCATTTGCATGCACTCATATACATTCAAAATTGTCTGTGTG
>NW_026382938.1:0-281 GCF_001194135.2 Octopus bimaculoides | reverse complement strand
GGGGGGGAGGTTTGGAATCTCCCCCTCACCTTTGAGTTATTTTTTTCCTTGTTTTTTTTCATGTGCTATCAGCTAATCTCGGCTCCTAGTATACTGCAAAGGACTTTTTTCCCCTTTGTGGCATATTAGGAGATCAGAATAGTTGCTGCTTTTTTATGCCTAATAACTGCTACTTCTAGCATACCAAACGACCACATTGAGGACTGGCTATCTTCGAGTTTATTTAAAAGAGAGAGAAAAATGCTTTACACAACAAATTCCAATATAATCATAATCTACAC
>NW_026382937.1:0-304 GCF_001194135.2 Octopus bimaculoides | reverse complement strand
ATACACATACATGTTTATTAATATTTAGCAGAAGTAACAGAGTGAACCCAGAACTATGTGGTTGGGAAGCAAACTCTTTATCACACAGCCATGCATCATCATTGTTTTACACATGCTGTCTATACAGGCATGGATTGAACAGGTCTGCTCATATACATGCTACATCAGTCAGAGTGTTTTCACTTTGTTATTTCTGCTAAATATTAATAAAAATATACATATACTCATATTTTGAGTTATATTTTTCCTGTTTGCATCAACATACCTATATATCAATATATGTACCCTTATACACCATAACCTC
>NW_026382936.1:0-338 GCF_001194135.2 Octopus bimaculoides | reverse complement strand
TGAATTCTTGGCTTTCTCAGATTCCAATTGCAAGGGATTGCTCTACTTGAGGAATAAGTCAACATATTACTCAACGAAGCTAAACTAGAAAATGAAGAGAAGATTACAGGAATGGCTATGTGGTAAGAACTTTGTTTGCCAACTTCATGGCTTGGGTTCAGTCCCACTGCATGGAACCTTGGGTAAATGTTTTATGCTATAGCCCCAGACCAAGCAAAGCCTTGTAAGTGAACTTAGTAGACAGAAACTGAAAGACGCTTGTCATATACGTTTATATATATATATATATCTACTATAATGGAGAAAGCTGCTTATTAATTAGATATGTAACAATTTCT
>NW_026382935.1:0-609 GCF_001194135.2 Octopus bimaculoides | reverse complement strand
CTTTTTTGGGACTTGCAAACTATTATCAAATCTATATACCAAATATGCACAATTCATATACCAAATATGCATAGGCGCAGGAGTGGCTGTGTGGTAAGTAGCTTGCTTACCAACCACGTGGTTCCGGGTTCAGTTCCACTGCGTGGCACTTTGGGCAAGTGTCTTCTACTATAGCTTTGGGTCGACCAAAGCCTTGTGAGTGGATTTGGTAGATGGAAACTGAAAGTAGCCCATTGTATATATGTATATATATATGTGTGTTTGTGTGTCTGTGTTCCCCCCCCCCCAACATCGCTTGACAACCGATGCTGGTGTGCTTACGTCCCCGTAACTTAGCGGTTTTGCAAAGAAACTGATAGAATAAGTACTAGGCTTACAAATATACCTCTGTAATTGTTTGTGTCTAAAGCGTCACCTTTACCTTTGTAGCAGTTGACTATGGTGCTGCTACACCAGTCATTGGATATGACTCCTTCATGTATCACCTGGTTGACTATATGGGTGACTAGGCTATAGCCGACACTGCTGGATATTTTGAGCATCTCTGCAGTGATTTCTAATGGGCCAGGGGCTTTCCCTGTCTTCATACTCTTAATTGCTTTATCTACC
>NW_026382933.1:0-276 GCF_001194135.2 Octopus bimaculoides | reverse complement strand
TAATAATCAAGGGGGTTGCAGTCTGGGGAGTTAGGTGGCCAGATATTAGGTGTGATGTGGTCGCAGAAATTGTCTGATAGCCATGACTGAGTTCTCCTGCTTGTGTGGCTTGGTGCAGAGTCCTGTTGCCAGGCACAGGGTCTTCCAGCAGTCACACTCTTGACCCAGGACAGCACTATCTCCTCCAGGCACTAGATGTAGGCCTCCGTGTTGAGTGTGAGGCCGCATGGGAAGATGAATGGAGGCATAACGTCGCCATCACTAGTGATCACTCCA
>NW_026382932.1:0-735 GCF_001194135.2 Octopus bimaculoides | reverse complement strand
TCAATTTTTCGTTTTTGTTTTTTTTTGTTGGGATTTGTTTTTTTGTTTTATTTTGTTTTGTTTTTACTTCCGGAAGTCGAGCTAGTTTTTGTATTCTAATTTTTTTTTTATATATATATTATTCTCAGATTTAGCAATTTTATTTAAATGATCTTTTAAATATTTATTTAATTATTTTCAAAATATATTTTTATATTTATTTTCATTTTTTATATATATTTAATTTTTCGTTTTGCTCGTCTTTTTTGTTTTCTTGGGATTTGTTTGTTTTTTTTTTGGCATCTCTTCTTTAAATGTCTTCCTTCTGTATTGTTTCTCCATCTCTCTCTTGTTTGGAAAACAGCAAACATTCATTCGTTATCCGTTCAATCAGTCTCCCAACCAATTCTCTGTGAGCTCTCGCTTCGTTCTTCATTGTTAGCAAAACACAAAAGGAAAAATAACGACGAAAAGAATTTCTGACTGCCACACTCTTCCCCATTCGTTTTCTCTCTGTTTCTCTCCTTCAAACACAAACATACACACAGAGACTAAGAAACACGTACACACACATGTATATAACACATGTATATGTATATAACACATATGTATATATGCATATACACCCTGAATATTTAGAAGCATAAGCACAGGCATGCACGAATATCTTGACGCATTTTCTTTGGACATAGTTTCATGTACGCGCAGAGCACTTCTTAAAACTATGTGTGCATATATATATATATATATATATAT
>NW_026382931.1:0-542 GCF_001194135.2 Octopus bimaculoides | reverse complement strand
AACACCTTCCACGCTGCAATTGTATATATATATATATATATATACATATATATATTTATAACATATTAACTTCTTTCTAATGATTCGCTCCATGACTTTACTGATATGCGAATTGAAAGAGACTGATGCGTAGTTTTTGGCCTCTGCCCAGCTTCCACCTTAGTGGTTAGGGCATATAAACCTTCTTTCAGCTTTTTAGGAAGTATACCATTTGGAAGGAAACTTTAGAAAAATATCAGAAGTGATTTCGCTAAAGCCTGTATACATGACTTCAGGAGAATGGCTGGGAAGCCATCAGGACCAGTGGTGAAGTATGAGCTCATTTCATATATGGCCGCTGTTACATCTATTTCCTCAATGTTGATGTAATTGATGGCTGCAATAGAGCTGCAATATCAAAGAATTCAGCTGGATTTTTTATCTGCATATGTCCAAGGCAGGAAGCGAAGAATCTCTTTAATTTGTTCACTTGTCCTTCCTGGGTCTGCCATTAGTGAGTCATTTCCTTGGAACAATGGTCCTATTTTATATTGTATTGTGGC
>NW_026382930.1:0-232 GCF_001194135.2 Octopus bimaculoides | reverse complement strand
ATATATATATATGTGTGTGTGTGTGTGTGTATGCATATATATATGTATGTGTGTATATAAATATATATATGTGCATATATGTATATGTATATACATACACATATATAATGTACACACATATTCATATATGTGCCTGTGCATATCGACACATAAACACACAGACATATTAATATTTGCATATGCCACACACATAGAGACACACAAACATGTTTATTCACACATATACACACAT
>NW_026382929.1:195-302 GCF_001194135.2 Octopus bimaculoides | reverse complement strand
ATATATACATACATATATATTTGCATATATACATATATATGTGTGTCTATATATGTGTATATATATACATACATATATATTTGCATATATACATATATATGTGTGTC
>NW_026382929.1:0-185 GCF_001194135.2 Octopus bimaculoides | reverse complement strand
ATATATACATACATATATATTTGCATATATACATATATATGTGTGTCTATTTATGTGTATATATATATACATATATATATACATGTATATATAGATATATATATGTGTGTATATATGTATATATATATATACAAGTATATATACATATGTGTGTGCATATATATATATATATATATATATATATA
>NW_026382928.1:0-974 GCF_001194135.2 Octopus bimaculoides | reverse complement strand
TTTTTCTTTCTTTTTGAACTGTTTATTTATTTTTTGGACTTCTTTGTTTTACCTTTTTTTTTTACTGTTCTGTTAACTTTTTGTGTATCTTTTTTCTTTTGAACTTTTTACTTTAACCTTTCTTTGAACTTTTAAGACTCATTTCTTTTTGCACATGGCAAAAATAAACGGTGCTGCTACTTTGGAGTGGGGTGTGGTCCCACCTAAACATTGGATTAAAGACCTTGAGAAGATGACGGTGGTACTACGGACCTATTCGAGGTCACGTGGTGCCATTGCCCACTTCGACAAGAATGTGATAGGGGAAGAGTTAGCAGACTACCTGCCAACTATAAAAGCGTCCAGGACTTGCTAACAGTAAAAGCGTTGTCTTTCATTACGACAAGGCCAGATCGCACACTCCTTTGCACACGCAGAAGAAATGTACTTCGGCTTGGCTGGTACGTTTTGCTGTACATTCCCTATTCGTCCGACCTTGCGCCTTCACGTTTCTATCTGTTTCGATCTCTTCGCGGTTAATTGAGCAGACAAACTTTCAATTCTAAAGCCGATATACAAATTTCCTGTCCGTAAAGACAGGAAATTCTTTGAGTAGAAAATACAGTCATACCTCACCCTACGTCGTTAATTGGTTCCAGGAATAAACTTGTCTCTGGGCTAGGCTCGGCCGAATTTACTGGTCCCTAGGCTAAACCGATAATAACCATTCCCAGTTGTGTGCTTTATTTGTGAATGCATTTTTAATAATACATGGTTAATAAAATTTTATTTTAAGCTTACAAACAAATAATTTAAATTTTTTATACAATGCAGTAAGAAAAAAGTCATCTAAATTCACGAATATAATTTAGCACTGTTTACCGAACATCACGGCGGCTTTATTTATGAATGCGGTTTGCAATAAGATATTGTAAAATAAATGCTTTTTTTTAAGATTAAAAAACAAATTCAGTAATTATTATTATCTTGCAATA
>NW_026382927.1:0-370 GCF_001194135.2 Octopus bimaculoides | reverse complement strand
CTCTTGCACACCACATCTGATGTTTCTTAGGTCCAACTTTTCTCTCAAGATACTTACACTCTGTCAAGTATACACACTGACATTACACATCCATCGGAGCATACTGGCTTCATTCCTTGCAAGCATATGCATGTCCACAGCAGTCACAGCTCATGTTTCACTGCCATGTAGCATGGCTGTTCGTACACATGCGTCATACAGTCTACCTTTTATTCTGAGAGAGAGGCCCTTTGTCACCAGCAGAGGTAAGAGCTCTCTGAACTTTGCCCAGGCTATTCTTATTCTAGCAGCTACACTTTCAGTGCACCTACCTCCGCTAATACCTAGGTAACGGAAGCTATCAACTACTTCTAGTTTTTCTCCCTGGAAT
>NW_026382926.1:0-283 GCF_001194135.2 Octopus bimaculoides | reverse complement strand
GACAGAATAAGTAGTATTTGAGCATTAGGGGGTTGATGTAATCGACTTAGCTCCCCCAGCCCCCCGCCGCCAAACTGCAGGCCTTGTGCCGAGATTTGAAAACAATGTTAGCGTCACTCTAAGGAGGTGAGCGGGAAGAAATGTTCCCAGCCTTAGGAAAAAATGTGTTGGGGTACTTCTAAGTTTACATTCTGAGTTCAAATGTGACTGGGGTTGACTTTCACATTGATCCTTTCGGGGTCGATAAAATAAGCACCAGTTTAGCACTAGGGTTGATGTAAAT
>NW_026382925.1:0-416 GCF_001194135.2 Octopus bimaculoides | reverse complement strand
TCTCAGATTCACACACTTATTGCAGTAGCCCTTCAGTTTTTCTAAGCCCTCTAAAAGAACTCAGAGGATTGGGTCTCTGGCCAGGCTTTTTGTGATACCCTTAAAGCCAGGAATTTTTCAGCAAACAACCCCACCCCTGTATATATATAGTATCATATATCCATTACAGTCCAAGAGTTATATCCCTTGACACTAAAATCCCTTCCTTGTGAGGAGTTAGGGACAAACACACACACACACAGACATACACACACACAGACAGATATTTCACTTTTTGTCTATCAAATCCACACACAAGGTTTCAGTCAGTCCAGGCCTATAATGCCCAAGTTGCCACATAGTGTATTGAACCTGGAACTTTGTGGTTGGGAGGCAAACTTCTTACTATACAGCTATGCCTCTACCCATATTATATT
>NW_026382924.1:0-448 GCF_001194135.2 Octopus bimaculoides | reverse complement strand
ACCGCGAGTCCGCTGCCCTAACCACTGGGCCATTGCGCCTCCACCTTTTCAGATAGCAAGGGCATAATCCACATCCACTGGGTTCCCTTTGGCAAGACACTCGACAAAGAATACTTTATGGAGGTTTTTAGGGAGTTCAGGAAGAAATTTCGTCACAAAAGCCCAAAGCACTTGCACCAGAACATTGCACCAATTCACAATTCCATTCTGGTAAGCAACTACTTGACAGAGATGGGCATCGAAACTGTCTCTCGCCCTCTTTACAGTTCAGACCTTGCCCCCTATTACTTTTGGTTGTTTCCCAAGCTGAAGAAGATGAAGGAGGCTGTGACAAGGATCCTGAACACCTTTACTTTGGAAGACTTACATGAGGTGTTCATGAAATGGTGGGAGCGCTACAAGTGTATTGAGGTCACAAAATCCTAGTTTGAAGGAGATTCGTTTTGTG
>NW_026382923.1:0-340 GCF_001194135.2 Octopus bimaculoides | reverse complement strand
TATATATATATATATATACATATATACATAAAGGTAGGTGTATATCGTTATGTATATACACACACGTGTATGTGTGTGTCTGTATATGTGTATGCATAGTTATGCACTCCCGCGTGTGTTTAAACGCGTGTATAACATCATATGGGCGTACGTGTTTGACTCTCCCCGTCTTTTAAGTATATATACACACACATATACACACACATACACACATGTACACACACATGTACATACACATATATAAACATACAGACATATGTATGTACACACACACACATATATATACGCGCGTGTGTGTGTGTATATGCATACATATCTATCTATCTATCTATCTATCTAT
>NW_026382922.1:0-201 GCF_001194135.2 Octopus bimaculoides | reverse complement strand
CCAAAGAAGGATTAATGTTCGAAGGCTAAAATGGATATTTTGTCTTAAGATTTACTTTTTAATATTCCACTTGTTGATATGTATATGCTGTGTTTCCTTCTCAACTAGTTTGGCCAATTAAATAATATCACTATATTACGCTATCGATATCTTACTTGTATTTCTTCTTTCTTCTATATCCATATATTATACTATCAAAAT
>NW_026382921.1:0-215 GCF_001194135.2 Octopus bimaculoides | reverse complement strand
TATATATATATATGTATATATATATATGTAAATAATTATCACTATTCATATATATACATACATACATATTCATACATATATAACGATATAAATAGACATATTTTTCAAATGCACACGCTATCGAAGACATACACGTACATACACATGTGAGATCTCATCCTGCACGCATACATACATACATGCATACATGCATGCATACATACATACATACATAC
>NW_026382920.1:2178-7304 GCF_001194135.2 Octopus bimaculoides | reverse complement strand
GAGAGAGAGAGAGAGGGGGAGGGAGAGAGAGATAATGAGCGAGACAGAAGGACAGAGAAATATATATATAGATATCCGCAAACACACACGCACAACTAAATACTCGAAATAAAAGTATCATTTACCCCAAAATTCCTTAATTAAATTATAAAGAAAAAATAAATAAAAACGAAAGTTTATGGAGGGGAAAGATGGAAGGACTGGTGAGTATTAGGTAATTGATACTCTGCCCTAAGGTGGGGGCGGAGATTAGGGGAAAGCGGATGTAGGCGGATGATGATGATGATGATGATGATGATGATGATGATGCTGATGATGATGATGATGCTGATGATGATGATGCTGATGATGATGTTGATGATGATGATGATGATGATGATGATGATGATGATGCTGATGATGATGATGATGCTGATGATGATGATGATGATGATGATGATGATGATGCTGATGATGATGATGCTGATGATGATGTTGATGATGATGATGATGATGATGATGATGATGATGATAATGATGATTTAGTTTGCTTCTTTACAATGATTGTATCTTGTTTACTATATATATATATGTGTGTGTGTGGTGGAGATTGTATACACCACATATCCCGATGACATAACTGGTATTTCTATCTAGCTACCAAGGACCCCCATTCTCTCTCTCTCTCTCTCTCTCTCTCTCACACACACACACACACACACACACACACACACACTATCTCTGCATGTTCAATCAGCCTGCTGGAAATAGACGCCAGAATTCCTTTACAGCATATCCAAACTGGCTTACATAAAGAAGGTCATATAATATAACAGAGTCCGAGATAAAATGACTTAGAAAAATAATGGGGTAGAGGTGGGCACGGCTGGAATACCCTTAGTTACTGATTTGTCCGATCATATCTGACCGGTGTCAATTAACAGCAAAACTTGATACTGTTTTCGAACCATGAGGTTAAAGTTGAAACCGGTTGGAATTTAAAATCGATAAGGCGAAACTGAAGGATTAGAAACACCAATCTCTATCTATACCTGTGTAAATTCTTTAAATATCATTCAGATAAATGACCCGTGTAAACGGGTGAATATATCTTGTTAGGTTACCCACCAAGTATAAAAGATTTAGACCAAGGGATTGTTGTTGCTAAAACAACGCTTACTTACCGCAGGATAGGAACTCGAAATAAACAGATGTATGAATTAGTCTTAATTATTTAATGAATTAGAAGGAAAAAAAAAACAGTTCAAATTAGTTGACTAATTAGAGCGGCATTTATATGCTTCATCATCGTCATTATCATCATCATCATTACCACAGCCATCCCCGCCGCTGCAAACCACCACTACCACCACCACATATATAAAAATATAAACAAATATATATATTTACATTATTTACATTTGACGGATATTTGTCCTCATCTTGCTTCTTGTTAACACAACGTTTCGGCTAATATACCCTCCAGCCTTCATCAGGTGCCTTGGGGGAAATTTCGAACCTGGGTTCTCATTCCTAAGGTATTTTTCGGTTTTGCTATTATTATTATTATTATTTAGGTCACTGCCTGGAATCGAACTCGGAATCTTGAGGTTAGTAGCCCGCGCTCTTAACCACTACACCATATGCCCGTCATATATCCGTCAATTGTAAATAATGTAAATAATTCCTCATCTCTTAAATATAGAACTGTAAATATATATATATATACATACATACATACATACATGTGTGTGCATTTTTCTGTGTGTGCGCGTGTGTGTGTGTGCGTGTATATATCTTTAGTACGTCGGATATAATATTTGCGACATTTCTTCCGGCTCTTAATATGTTACTTTATCGAGGCCATATCCAGGTGTCAGCCCTAACTTTCATTCTTTCTGGTTCAATAAAATAAAGTACTAGAGTCGGTATAATCGCTTACCGCCTCCCCTTAAAGTCGCTTGCTTTCTGCCAAATTTAGAAGGAAAAGTTATTATCATCTCAGCGCGCTTCACTCATTGGACGTTTCGAATCTAGAATATTGCCAGGCGCTCACAGCCATTGTTCCAGTTGATCAAAGCCGGTAGCGGCAAACAACTCCAGATTTTTTTAGAGGGTTTGTTGAAGATATGAGCCCAGATTTTACTTTGGATATTGAAAGAAACCAACTCCACCGAAAGCGTAGTTTCTTTTCGAAAACTTTCAAGTCGAAGACTAGAACAACTTCGAAAAGTTTTTGGCATGGCAGCGCAACAGTGGCGGGGGATGGAGCATTACCTGTTTGAGAATAGCACCTTAGGAATGGAGGCGCCAATTGCCGAAACTCTCCGAAATTCATGCCGAACACGAAATCGTCCGGCGTGCATTAGCGACTTGCAGGCTTGGGTCGGACAGCTGATGTCTCGTTTAAGAATAATCCGGTTGTTCGCCGAGTGTATCGAGAAGATCAAGACACTACTGGCAGAAACGCTAGCACGCCGGGCGAAATGCTTAGTGGTATTTCGTCTGCCGTTGCCTTCTGAGTTCAAATTCCGCCGAGGTCGACTTTGCCTTTCATCCTTTTGGGATCAATAAATTAAGTAGCAGTTACGTACTGGGGTCGATGTAATCGACTTAACCCCTTTGTCTGTCCTTGTTTGTCCCCTCTATGTTTAGCCCCTTGTGGGCAATAAAGAAATAAGAGAGAGGAAGAACATCTTCCTCTTCTTGGTGGCTGTGGTAAAAGAGACTTTGAGGTGGACTAGCTTGGAAGGTTTGAAGACAGGTACTTTCCTACCTGACCAAACTCGCGTCAATTTCTTCAGTACAATTTGAAGAAGAGAGTGAGGGTAGAGAGGGAGGTGCTGTCTACTATTGGGTTTATCGAAAAGTAGGTAGGGATGAAAGACCAGAGAGGATGATGGGAACTATCCGGAGTATGCTTTTCTACGATGAAGGCAACAAACTGGAAGGAGGTTCTTTCGATGATTTGGAAACGGCAGAATAACCAAGGTCATTTTGTAAGGGAGTTATTCTTTTATTCTTTCATTCGTTTCAGCCATGCATCTACGGTCATGCTGGAGCGCCATTGTGAGCAACTTATTTTACTGACTCCGAAAAGGATCAAAAAGAAAAAGGGAGTTCGGCGGAATTTTAATTCAGAACCGTAAAATTGGAAAACATGCCGCTTAAACATTTGTCCGGCGTGTTAACGACGATTCTTCCAGTTCGCTGGAGGCAAATAACAAGAACATGAACAACAACAACAGCAACAAACACAATGTCAATATGCCGATAGAATGAAAATAAACATCGGCGCACACATACACGCACACACTCACACACTTTCGTTCTTCTTTTTCTTGCGCTCTGAACTTAAATCCCGTCAAGACCATTCTTTCTGGATCGATAAAGTCGATAGATAAGAAAATGTATTGATCAAGGTCTAATCCAAGGACCATTAAGAAAGTCAGAAGAGATAACCTATAATGGGCGCGGCAGAAAAAACTCCCACATTTTACGTGACCATTTATGCGACACTAGTAAAGTTAGGTAGATGCTAATGGTATCCCCATGTAGCCAATGTCTTGCCGATTTTTTGCTATAGTTACCAGTATGGGTTTGACCTGTATATATTGTGCGTTTACTGTTGAAATATTTATCAAGAATAGGCGCAGGAGTGGCTGTGTGGTAAGTACCTTGGTTACCGACCACATGGTTCTGGGTTCAGTCCCACTGCGTGGCACCTTGGGCAAGTGTCTTCTGCTATAGCCTCTGGCCGACCAAAGCCTTGTGAGTGGATTTGCTAGACGGAAACTGAAAGAAGCCCGTCGTATATATGTATATGTGTATATATATATATATATGTGTGTGTGTGTGTGTGTTTGTGTGTTTGTCCCCCCAACATCGCTTCACAACCGATGCTGGTGTGTTTATGTCCCCGTTACTTAGCGGTTCGGCTAAAGACCGATAGAATAAGTACTAGGCTTACAAAGAATAAGTCCTGGGGTCGATTTGCTCGACTAATGGCGGTGCTCCAGCATGGCCACAGTCAAATGACTGAATCAAGTAAAAGAGTAAAAGAGTAAGAATGTTCAATTTGAGAGTTTTTTTGAAGCACCTTGTAGTCTCAATTGTGGGCAACAACTGCGATAATGTTGGCTGGTGCCGAACTGTATCGATCTTTACTTTTCATTGAGGATAATATTGGTGATCTGGGGAGGAAAAACTGTACATTTGATCAGCTACTGGTCTCCTCGGAAGGAAAAGAAAACATGAAGGAAACATGTCCTTTAACTCGGGATTGAGAGCTGCAGAGTTACTTCTCAAGGCTAAGTCACAAAACATACATAGACTCCGGACGGATATTGAAATATTAGTTTCGAATTCTACCACAGGACCAGCAATGTCAGGGTGACGGGTAGATCGATGGCATCGACCGCGGAAGGACAAAAGCGAAACACGACCTCGGTGGAATTTAAACTCAAAACGGAAAGACGGACGAAATGTCGTGAAGCATTTAGCCCGGTATGCTAACGGTCCTGCCAGCTCGCCGCCAAAGGATGAATATTTAAATATATGCAAAAGTAATGTCTTTTGTTAAATCTACTATTGGAAATTCTTTAAAACAATCAGTGATTCTTGACAAGGCATTACTGCCGAATGCATACAAATACGACAGGATGCTGAAAAGGTCCTGGATTTAAAGGTCTCGCGAAATGCTTGGCTGGAGGCCCAAACTTCCGAGTTCTTTTACAGGGCTTAGAAAAACTGAAGGGCTGTGGCAATAAGTGTGTGAATCTGGGAGGGGAATATGTTGAATAAAATCATAATTAACTGATCCTCCTGTATTTTCTTTTACCAAAGCCAAGAAATTTTCAGCGCCCTCTGGTATATATTTGAAGAGCGCATCTCTTAAAGAAACACGCACACACATAGAGGAGAGTCGAAATGTGAAGAGAGGTAGCCGAGTTTCTTTCCAAATTAATTTACCCTATTGTCATGGAAACGAAACTCATTAAGTTAAGAATGCATAGACACGACTAGAATGCTTCTGACTTTAAGTCTACTCTATCAGGGCTTACGAAAAAGATATAGAAACTAACACACACATGCAGTCTTTCTCTCTCTCTCTCTCTCTCTCTCTCTCTCTCTCTCTCTCTCTCTCT
>NW_026382920.1:1152-2011 GCF_001194135.2 Octopus bimaculoides | reverse complement strand
TATATATATATATATATATATATATATATATATGAACACTATTCAATATTTTTTCTCCGTGTTTTTCTCCTTGTCTCCGTATTCTTACTGTTGAAGAGCGTAGCTCGAAACGTCAAAGACTTTCCGTATTCCCGAGCGTCATACTAATAGATCCTTTTCTTATTTACACCACCTGTCCTCGTCTGTTGTTATTATTTGTATATTCTCCCATATATATATATATACCTACATACATACATACATACATACATAAATATTTATATACATACATATATATTCATATTATATATAAGATATATAAATATATATATATATATATGTGTATATAAAAATACATATATAAATATATACATATAAATATATGCATATAAATATGTATACATATATACATACATATACATATATTTTCAAATATTTTTAAATATTAAAAGAAAACTGTTTTACCCGCAGAGATGCGGTCATGCTGGAGCACCATCATTGACTGAGTTACACCATTATTTGGAAACTTCTCTATGTGTCATTTGGTCTATGAGGGAGTTTGATAAATATATACACGTACGTATACATACGTACATACACACATATATGTACATATATATATATATATATATATACTTACACATACATACATACACACGCACATACATATTTACATATACACATGTATATACATACATACACACACATATATATATACATACAAAAACACACATTTGATTAAACACAAAACCTGAGACATCTAATAACGTAAAACTAATTATGAAATATTTATATTTTAAAGATTATGTACGTTCACTTGTTATTTTTCATTTAATTTAAATTTAATTCAATTTAATTTTCAAATACTCCCCCCCCCCCC
>NW_026382920.1:0-472 GCF_001194135.2 Octopus bimaculoides | reverse complement strand
TATATATATATATATATGTATATATATATATATATGTATATATATATGTATATATATATATGTGTGTGTGTATATATATATATATAAATACATATCTGTGAGTCCATAGCTATCATACATATTTATGGGTACACACATATGGTCGAGGAGTTAGGAAGTTTCCATTGCAATCCTAAGACACGGGTTCGATCCCAGTGCATGTCATAATAGGCCAGCGGGTGTGACTAAAGCTGCAGGTATAAACAAGCTTTGGAAATAAAATCAAGTCGCGCGTGTGCGTTCGAATTTTAGAAAACGGCTCAATTCGAGCAAGAATGAGGTTACGGATAGATGCGCCTGAGGTATACTCAGCCACTTGCACAGGTTGTTCAGTGAATGAAATAACAGATCGTCGAAACATGGACACAGAAAGACACTCGCCACAAACACGCGCACATACACACAATGCATATATGTTAATGTGTATATGCAC
>NW_026382919.1:0-208 GCF_001194135.2 Octopus bimaculoides | reverse complement strand
AACAAATCGACTCCAGGACTTATTCTTTGTAAACCTAGTACTTATTCTATGAGTCTTTTAGGCCGACCCGTTAAGTCTCGGGAGCATAAACACACCAACATCGGTTGTCAAGCGATGGCGCGTAGAACAGACACAGACACAAAGACACTCACACATAAATATATATACATATACACGACGGGCTTCTTTCAGTTTCCGTCTACTAAAT
>NW_026382918.1:0-324 GCF_001194135.2 Octopus bimaculoides | reverse complement strand
TGTAGTTTGGCGTCTGACAAGAAAAATTCAATCACAAACGCATGCGCGTATCGGACGAAATTTTCTTTTGTTTGGTATATGCATGATATTTTGTAAATTATATCGGATACGTGACTGTCCAACACACCAAAGCCACGTCATGAGTCTCCCTTGAAAATATTTATTCAGTTTTTGTTTTTAATTGTTTTAAGTCGTTCTCCTGTTACAGTTTGTCTTAATTTTTTATATTAATTCATGTACATTAATACAGTTTTCCAATCTGAATGTGGAGACGCAATGGCTCAGTGGTTAGGGAAGCGGACTCGCGGTCATAGGATCGCGGTT
>NW_026382917.1:0-241 GCF_001194135.2 Octopus bimaculoides | reverse complement strand
ACAAAGTCTTCTTTCTTCTTCCTCTCTCCCATTTAATAGTTTTCTTGTATATACATGTGTGTGTGTGTGTGTTTGTGTGTGTGTATGTGTGTGTGTTTTTTTGTATGTATGTATATATGTGAGTGTGTATGCATGTATATGTGTATGTTCATATGTATATATGAGTGTGTGCATGTATTTATGTATGTATCTGTGTGTACGTATGTGTATGGATATGTGTGTATGTATGTGTGCATGTATG
>NW_026382916.1:0-318 GCF_001194135.2 Octopus bimaculoides | reverse complement strand
CAATGTGTTTCAAATAAGTACTGACAATTGAAGGTGATTGCAAAGACAAACAACTACCTATTTTTTTTTTAACAATTTTAACAGTGAGAACATTGGACAAAATATGTTATTGACATTAATAGTTTGTACCTCAGCTAATTACTGTTAAGAACTGCATAATCCCTGTGTCATGTTAGAGATCTAAAAGGCATTTTCGAATTTCATTATTTTCTTTAATCCAGGCAACGCTGGATATTTCTGCTAGTCAATTAATAAATCCAATGTTGATGAAAATCTATCCCAAATTAACGTTTAACACACACGTATACACACACACAC
>NW_026382915.1:0-349 GCF_001194135.2 Octopus bimaculoides | reverse complement strand
TCAATATTTTAAATACCGATCTTATCCTTATTTATATAAATATATATATACATATATATAAATAGATAGATAGATAGATAGATAGATTTTTAGATACATACATACATACACAGATATAGATATGTATGTGTCTGTGAATGTGTATATGTATATACGGTTGTATATGTAAGCGCTGCGAGTCAACCGAAGTGTCTTTAACATTATCCCATGATGCATTGTACACATTGTACACACTTGTATACACTCTACGCATGACTTTCAATGAATAGAATAATTAATATACAACTAAGTGCAAACATAACATTTTAAACAGCAAACCACGAAATTGCGTGATGTTTTCGACTTTTCT
>NW_026382914.1:0-384 GCF_001194135.2 Octopus bimaculoides | reverse complement strand
ACATACATACATACATACATACATACATACATACATACATATGTCTGTCTATCTGTCTGTCTGTATGCATGTATGTAAATATATGTGTATACTCTCTTACTCCTTTACTCTTTCACTTGTTTTAGTCATTTTGACATATATATAAATGAAAATGTATGTGTATGTATATATAAATATATATATGTATACGTATGTATATATATATATACGTATACATACATGTATATGTATGTATGTATGTGTATGTATGCATATGTATGTATATACAGACACATTTACATACATGCTTATATATGAGCATACATACATACATATATATATATATATAAATAAGTATAAATAAATAAATATATATATATATATGTGTGTGTGTGTGTGTGTGTG
>NW_026382913.1:0-427 GCF_001194135.2 Octopus bimaculoides | reverse complement strand
TTGTTTTGGTCAATTTGTTTGTTTGTCTTTTCTGCTTCCTTTTACATTACTATAACTATTACTACTACTACCACTACTGCTACGGGTATACTTTCCCCACCACCATCACCATCATCCAAGCCACCAATCCTTCTATGGCCACCCATATCTGCCAGCTATCTCTGTTTGTGATATCACTAACTGCATTTGATCTCTCTTTCGTATTATTTGCTCTCAGAAGCTAACGAGGATGTTTTTTAGAGATTTCTTCAGCTTTTATAGATTTCACACCCATTGCACACACACACACACACACACACCTTTATATGTGCGTGAGTCTGAGTATGAGCATACTGATGTCTGTGTATGTACACACACACATGTGTGCGTTTGTATGTGCACATGCATGTAGATGTGGTACATGTATGAGTATTTGCATATATATATA
>NW_026382912.1:0-472 GCF_001194135.2 Octopus bimaculoides | reverse complement strand
CAAGTTAAAGTGATGTATTTTGAGTAGATATGAAGAATAATAATAAATGGTGCAAAACGCATAAAGGAACTTATTGATTATATGCATTTTGCTCCATTTATTATTATTCTTTATATATATATATATATGTATATATATATATAAACATTATTATTTCTAAATCTCTCAATGAGATACATATGGTAAGAGTACTTGAGTACTTTAAAGTAAAGATTATTTGCCAACATAATGTGGCAGTCCTGGCTAGGATGAATGTTACTGTTATTTGAGAAAGGGAAATAACCCAGAAACCGTGGTCCACAGATATTGCTTTTTGCTGAGTGGAGATGCTAAACTCCCATGTTTGAAAATATAAGGACACAGTGTGTCGTATAACCAGCTGGAGACAATGTTTCCTGAGGCTATATAAAAGTAACATTCGTCCCAACCGAGACTGCCACATTATATATATATATATATATATATATATATA
>NW_026382911.1:0-213 GCF_001194135.2 Octopus bimaculoides | reverse complement strand
ACGCGACAACAGCCGTTCGACGAAGGTCCACAACTCTGAAATATCTGGACGCTGCACCATTGCGTGCAGAACGGTTTCGTCGCTCTGACCGCATCTTGGGCAGGTCAGTCCGGTGGTTTTCGAACCGTGTCTGTAGATCTACTCTCGAACTGGTAGTGCGTTCCGATAGCATTGCCAAGCCAGGGATCTCTGGAAATCATCCATAGGCCCCGG
>NW_026382910.1:0-305 GCF_001194135.2 Octopus bimaculoides | reverse complement strand
GAACATGAAAGGATGCATTATTACTCATGTAGATGCCCAGGTTTCGCACTCTCTCTGCCTCTGGGACTGCAGGCCCACCAGGTCCAGTGTATTTAATGGGTTCTGTATTACCTGTGAGACTTTTGTGTCATCTGCATAACTTGTGACCGTGGCTCTCAGTGTAGCTGTGGGCATGTCTGAGAGGGCCATTATGTATATATATATATATGTATATATGTATATATGTATATATGTATATATATGTATATTTTTTATTTTTTTATTTATTTATGTATTTCAGCCAAGTGGCTGCGGTCATGCTGGTG
>NW_026382909.1:0-406 GCF_001194135.2 Octopus bimaculoides | reverse complement strand
TCGTACTTTTACTAATAATAACTACAATTGATAATATGTAGGTATAGTTTATATATGTTGCAGTTTTAGTGAGTATTCGGAGACTGTACTCTGGACGTAATCTTAGCGTTTAACGACAACATACCATGAAGAGGCATACGATTTTATTATTATTATTATTATTATTATTATTATTATTATTATTATTATTATTATTATTATTATTAATAATATTATTATAACAATGCTCACGAAATATCTTTTTTATATAAATTCCTCCATCATAAAGAGGACTGCTGGAAATACAGCGATAGGAACCAATGCACCAGTCCTCCTTTCCAAACGCAACTAAAGCTCATGTATGGGACTGCTTATATACACATATGTGTATGTATGTATGGATGTGTGGGTGGGTATATATATATAT
>NW_026382908.1:0-498 GCF_001194135.2 Octopus bimaculoides | reverse complement strand
GTGTATATATAATTACGGCTCTACATATGATTCTGTTTGTGGCCATACCTAGTTACGTGTGTGTGTGTATTCTGGGTAGTTGTGTTATATGTGTGTGTGTTGAGTCATGGTTATATGTGTGTGTGTGTGTGATTGTGTGTATATCCAAGTGTGTGCTTGTCGCATATTTCTAACTCTTTAATGTTTAGTATGAAAGTGTGTGTTAGACAGTGTGTGTATACGATTGTGCTTACGCATGTTTAGCTGTGACTATTTACGATTGAGTATGTGTGTGTGTGTGTGTGTGTGTGTGTGTGTGTGTGTGGTAATGCATATAAGTGTGTATCTGGTTATGTTTGTGTGTATGGTATAGGGAATATGTGAGTATCATTGTGTGTTTATGCATGGTTTGTATGATTGCTCTATTGTGTATATGTGTGTATATGGTTCCATGTGTTTGTGCCTGTATGCCTGGTTGTGTGTAACTGTGTATGGTTATGATGATGTGTGTGTGATCGT
>NW_026382907.1:0-460 GCF_001194135.2 Octopus bimaculoides | reverse complement strand
GATAAATGGACAACCCAGATTAAGGATAATGCAGGACCGGTTTCTGACTCTTCAAATACATTTCACAATGTAAATTTGATCAGTCTTCATCAGCTGCATTTACCTAGACAATATTTCAAATGTTGCCACATCAATGCCAAGTATACTCACCTGAACGCCTAGCCGTTAACAGAACTGAGAACAGTGAAGAAATTTTCAATGAAAAATATTGCAATACAAATGTATTACTTTCCAGTAAAATAAAGCCCCATAAGGGTATACATATAAATTTAGATGAGTGGTACAACAAGGCACCAGTATTTACTGGAAAATTGCAATCGATACAATTACAACGCTATTGTAAAGCTTCACACGTTTTTGCCAGTATATACGCAGTGAAGCTTTACAATAGCGTCGATCACAAGTTATGTAGATGATACAAAAGTCTTACAGGTAATACAGAACCCTGAAGACACTATGC
>NW_026382906.1:0-321 GCF_001194135.2 Octopus bimaculoides | reverse complement strand
TGAATGTGCATTTATCGGAGTCGTTTCATAGAGTATATGTTTCTAAGACATCCTACAAGAACTTGGGAAACTATGCTAACGTCGATAGATTTCGTCAGTACCGTATCAAATTCCTAAGAAAACAAAGTAATCGGATCCATCGAGAAGGAATATCAAACGTTAACAGTAATGAGAACAACTACCATAACTCACTCAATAGGGTCTTGTAGTGTCATAGCTTATGACACTCAAATATGTATTTATACTGCGATTTCGTAAGTGAGACTCGAACGACAAATGTGTATTGTCAACATTTGTTAAACTCATCCCCATTAAGTTAAA
>NW_026382905.1:0-211 GCF_001194135.2 Octopus bimaculoides | reverse complement strand
CCAGTATACCCATCATGACTACCCATCTGATAAGGGTACACTAGGCACATACATCGCAACCATATGTGCGCAACATAGTGGTCTCTTATCAAGATAAACAGTACATGACCTTGCTGGTGGGGCCCAGTTAGTATTTTCTTCAGGTCGAGTAACCCATCAAGAGGTCCCTGAATAAGGTTTGTTTAAGGATGTTGAGCAAAATACCCATGTT
>NW_026382904.1:0-358 GCF_001194135.2 Octopus bimaculoides | reverse complement strand
GAGATATGCACTCACTTTCTACGCTCATCTAATACACAATGGTATACTCTCATACACATACACACGAGTGCATATAATGTATGTGCATATTCACATACACACAAACACATAGGCTTACATGTAGACATACACTGACATACGTACTTCAGTACACAATCGTACACTGACGTACATGCATATAATATACATATATATACACACATATACATATAAACACACACACACACACACAAATATATATGAGTGTGTGTGTGTGTGATGAATGTTGTGATGATGGTGGTGATGGTGGTGGTGGTTATTTTTATCGTCATTGTTGGTAGTGGTGAAGTGTTAGTAGTAGTAGTAGTAGTAGTAGTAG
>NW_026382903.1:0-440 GCF_001194135.2 Octopus bimaculoides | reverse complement strand
TTCCTCGTCCGCTTTCGGAGGAGGGGCGTCACCCGCTTTAACGGTGTTTGACTTTGTTTTAATACAGGCCCAGCGGACGTGACCCTTCTGCCCACACTTGAAACATCTGGGTCGACGTCCCTCCACCGACACGCGGATGGTGTGCCCCTCCCCCACAAACACCCTATCGGGCAACTTTTCGAACGTGTTGTTCTCCGCTTGGACCAGAATTTCTAGGGTCTGGCCTCTCCCTTCCTCTTCATACTCAGAATATTTATTTTTTCCTCGACGTCGAATATAACCGCTGCTGCCGCCCACATTACGTCGTATCTGAATGGTATGTCCTCTATGGTCACCCGTGCTGTTCTTTTTTCCATGTAAGTGGGCAGCAACATGATTATATCATTTTTCAACGTTTCCGTCGACACCTCCCTCGCCACTTCAGCCGAGTCGAAGTGCAC
>NW_026382902.1:0-360 GCF_001194135.2 Octopus bimaculoides | reverse complement strand
ATATATATATATATATACATAAACACACATTATGAGACAATATGACGACACAAAAACAGTCATCCATACTCTACCAACATTTCAAGGACCAACACAGAGGTAACCTGGGTCAATTTGACATCAGCATCTTATCCAAGCACCAGTAGGACCCAACACTCACACAAATACGGAAATACGTCCTCATAAATTAAACTTCCTCGATACTAAATAGGAAGGATAAATAGTAGATACCATACCCCCATACACACAAGTTACACAGGTAGAGTAGAATAGTTAGTGGGCTGTTATGTAGATGTATGTATGTATGAATGTGAGTGTGGGGGTGTATATATACATATATATATATTTATATATATATAT
>NW_026382901.1:0-614 GCF_001194135.2 Octopus bimaculoides | reverse complement strand
TCTCTGATATAGCTATTTATGTGTTTAAGGAAGGGTTTTAGGAGGATGTCGATAAATAGACTTAGTCTGTGTGTTTTTAGATTTTAGGATTTTAAAGAAGAATATAGATAGACATGTAACTTGTGGAGAGAGAAAGGTGGTGCGAACCGTAAGATTTCCCGCATCCTGGCTATAGAAGATTGAATAGGTGTGGTGGGTTAAACAGGAGAGGATGCTTGTAGTTGTTATAGACTCGGGCTGGCCAGTGGGGGAAGGCAAATGCAGTGTGTAGGATTTTTTTTCTTTTGAGAGTTGTTGTATTGGTGTAGAGTGGAAGTAGTGTCCGTAGATTCAGGGTTAGTTTTGGGAATGATATATGCTATTTTAGTTTTAAGCTTAGCATTGTGGATATAATAGATTTTTTCGCGGAAGCTGCAAATGTGGAGGGTTGGATAATTATAAAGGGCGTGAGTGTTAAAAATTTCTTCGTTAGCAAATGATTTATACGGCTTCCTTAACTTGCTTATCCTTACATTTACTCCAGTTTAAATCTCATGAGCACTATGAAGTATATTCTATACGGAGAATGTCTCATACACTCACACACACACACACACACCAATACATACATACAT
>NW_026382900.1:0-201 GCF_001194135.2 Octopus bimaculoides | reverse complement strand
GTCTTCCGTAAACCAGTTATCTTTTTCTCTGTCTTCAAAACCCATGATGGCACTTTCTTTGTTAGTTCGGTTTTGTTTACTTTTTGAATATCATTCGTGTACTGTTTTATAGTAGTAACCAGAGCACATAAACAGGCGTTAATCTGCCAGTATGTGGGTTCATCACACATGTATGTATATATGTATGTATGTATGTATGTA
>NW_026382899.1:0-244 GCF_001194135.2 Octopus bimaculoides | reverse complement strand
TATATATATATATATATATATATATATATGCATTTTAATATACATAAACGCTCCAACCTTTATGTTTATGCCTATATCTGTATACATATATCTATATGTCTGTGTATATATATATGTGTGTGTGTTTGTGCATATATATATGCATGTGTATATATATGTGTGTGTGTGTGTATAAATATATATAGGTGTGTGTGTATAAATATATATATGTGTGTATGTGTGTGTGTGTGTGTGTGTGTGTGTG
>NW_026382898.1:0-218 GCF_001194135.2 Octopus bimaculoides | reverse complement strand
GCACTTTGGTTAAACTCTTCCTTGCCCATCATTTCATCTGCATTTACACCCATGTTTTTCGCGGCATATTTCATCAGGTCTTCATCACTATTTATCAAATACTCGGCAAGTGTTCTCCTTTCACTCCATAGACAATGGTCTATACTAATTTGTCTTCTGCCACCATTCCTTCTTTTCATATACAGTCAATACTCAAAATGCATGAAGGGAAGTATATT
>NW_026382897.1:0-597 GCF_001194135.2 Octopus bimaculoides | reverse complement strand
ATGTGGTTAGTAAGTAAGCTACTTACCACACAGCCACTCCTGCGCCTATATAATGTTAACTAATATTCTAGCCATATGATTTCGTTACAAAGACAATTTAAAAATTTTGAGTGGGCAGCAATTCATAGTCTCGACTCGCTAGCGGCTTAGCTACACGATGTCATGTCTATCGAAATAATAACATTGACTGTAAACATATACCGGCCACCCACGTACTAATACACACCAACATATACTTTTATACCATAGAGTATATGTGTGTATATGCATGAATTATTATCTTTGGCTACATATATGTTACATTCACACAGACGTTTGCTTGCACAGTCACCATTACATTTCAGCAGATTCCTGAATTGTTTCAGACCTCATGTTTCAGGATAGCGAATGAGTTTTCGAACTCCTAATTTAAAACATTCACTCACTATCAATTAGCTAAGAACCCAACCAGATCATCCAGTCGAAATATGACCAATGTACCATATGCACAATAAAATTAATATTCATAAATAATTAATCCTATTGTGCAATATTTGGAACACATGCACACACACATATGTATACATACCTATATACATTTTTTATATATATATATAT
>NW_026382896.1:0-348 GCF_001194135.2 Octopus bimaculoides | reverse complement strand
AAAAAAGCTACTTTTTCGAATATTTCCCTATATTTCATACAGAAAATTTATAAGTGATCTTTTGCAACTCCTGTATGCAATTGTGCGATCCATTACCAAAGTGTAACTACAGGTAAAAGCATGATGGGAGACACTTCAACATTTTTTCCCTCGGATGAAATTCCTGGTTATAATTGAATATGTCTCGACAATCTCGAAAGTTGTTGACTGTCAAAGTGTTCCTACAACACGAAACTATCTGCATTAAGGAAATTGATCCATTATTGAACTAGGTATTACGAACTGAAGAGTAGAAGGACGGAGAAATGAACCAGTTCCTATTTCAGTTGCAAGCAGATAAACTGCATC
>NW_026382895.1:0-1121 GCF_001194135.2 Octopus bimaculoides | reverse complement strand
CAAACAGGTATTTTTCCATATCGAAGATAAATATTTGCTGAAGCTGACACAAAACACGGTACCTGTTGTTTAATGACGGTCCTTTGCATTATATCCGTTAAAAGAGAAGGAAAATAATATATTATACAACGCACATTAATGTCAGTGAACCAAAGTGAATAACCATCTTCGAAGGAATCACGTGCTGAGAGAATGTACTTGTAAAGATAGAAATTTGAGCTAAGTATTATTCTTTATTCTTTGTTTACATTCTAAAAATTTACGACAAAATAGTTTCTTTCACATTTGTTTGTTTACATACTGTAATTTCTCTCTCACAATAGTTTAGTTTATTTACGATAAAATTTATTTATGATAAAATCGTTTCTCTCACACAATAGTTTAGTTTATTTACATACCTAAGGTGAAAATCATCATCCCTTTTACTAAAGATTTCACTCAATTTCCATTATAGTCACCTCGTTTTACACTCTTTCTCAAAAATCTCTATTCTCATCACATCTTCTCTCTCTTCCATCTTACTTTTATTGCCTGAGATAATTTCTTTCACGCAATAGTTTAGTTTATTTACATACTGAAAACCTAAGGTGAAAAAACTTCCCTTGTATTAAAGTTTTCACTCAATTTCCCTTATAGTCACCTCGTTTTTACACCCTTTCTCAAAAATCTCTATTCTTATCCCATCTTCTCTCCCTCACTTTTTCTCTCTTAGTTTCTCTGTTTCTCACCCTCTCTCTCTGTTTTCCGTGATATATATTTTTCGTTTTTCTTTTCATTTTCATTTTGTTTTCTTTCTTGAGTTATCTTCTCTCTCTTTCTCATACATCTCTATTCGTATCACATCCTCTCTCTCTCTCTCTCTCTCTCTCTCTATCTATCTATCTCGTACTCTGTACGCACACTCTATTCCTGTACATTCGCTCTACTTCGTATTCTCTTTTCTTTCTTTCTATTAGTATTTCTCTATACTTTAAGATAACCTCTCTCTCAAATACCGTGCCCCATGGATACCAGCAGACGAAGCTTTATACAGTGCCAAATTGAAGCTAACAAGAAGAAGAAGATGCGGCGAAACTGGCAATTAGAGGAAATTCGCCTTCTTGTACAAGCATGGAGCCTGG
>NW_026382894.1:0-542 GCF_001194135.2 Octopus bimaculoides | reverse complement strand
CAGAATTTCTACCATTTCTCCAGCCCTAAATCCTGGCCTCCTAATTCTCCTGATTGTAATCCCCTGGATTATCATTTGTGAGGCACAGTTGAGAAAGACACCGACTCATCTCTTTCAACATCAGTGCTGAGCTGGGGTGGCCAAGATGAACGTGTTTGAAGATAATTTGAGGGACCAAGTTCTGCCAGGTTCTGGAGCTGCCTTCAGACCATGGGGGTGGCTACTTTGAGTAAACTACCGTCTCCCAGCCATAATCTAGTTGATATGTTTTGATCTTTTAATATACTTTTATTCTTGAATGGGATACTGTGGTTTGTGTTATTTTTATGCAAACCGTCAAATTTAACCCAAACACCCTACATGTATCAAGCCACATGTTACATTCATCACACATAGAATAAATGACACGAGAAATACATCACAGGTGAACCAGCGTTCGTTTAGAATTATCAGCTAAACAACTATTTTGAGTTCTTAATACATAAAGACAGAGTGTAGTTGTTGTGCATCATGTAAATATCTCTGAGTAGACAGGATAAGAG
>NW_026382893.1:0-269 GCF_001194135.2 Octopus bimaculoides | reverse complement strand
ATATAGCTGCATATCCGAGTACAGGACGTCAGAAAAGGAACGGGAAAATAAAGCACAAAAAACAGACTTTTTTACAGACAACAGAATGAACACATAAGATGTAGGTATTTACATATATGTATGTATACATGCATACGCTCATATATCATTTGTATTATTATATTATTGAACGCTACACATCCATCCAAGTAATCACTCTATCCCAAAATGAACTGGATTTTTCTAACATCTCCTTAGCCCATTTCGTTCTTTTCATGATATTAATTGGT
>NW_026382892.1:0-242 GCF_001194135.2 Octopus bimaculoides | reverse complement strand
TTTCCTTCTTCTTTCTTATGTGTGTCTCACCTTGCTAACTATCAGCCATACATACATACATAGGCTCAGGCGTGGCTCTATGGCAAGAAGCTTGCTTTCCATCCACATGATTCCGGGTTCAGTCCCACTGTTTGGTACCTTGGTCAAGTGTCTTTTACTATAGCTTGGACCGACCAAAGCCTTATTAGTGGATTTGTTAGACGGAAACTGAAAGAAACACGCGGTATATATATATATGTATA
>NW_026382891.1:0-397 GCF_001194135.2 Octopus bimaculoides | reverse complement strand
ATGTGCAGATTTCTAAGTTTTTATGTATGTATGGTGTATGTATGTATGTACGTACGTACGTATGTATGAATGTATTCATGTATGTATGTATGTATGCATGTACAGGCGCGTGTGTGTGAATACGTGTGAAAGCATGTATATTGACGTATGTTCATGTTTATGCATGCACGTAAAAGTGAACATACGTATATATATGTATGTGAGAATACACATTTGTACGTACGTATGTATGAATAAACGTACGAATACACATGTGTAGATATGAATACTCGTATGTATGTATCAAAGTATGTGCTATCTGTATACGTATGCATCTGTACATGTGTGTCTTACATATTTTCATTGCCCCATAAATAGCTATAAATTGTAATTTCCTAATTTGACGTGTGTTTTCCGG
>NW_026382890.1:357-564 GCF_001194135.2 Octopus bimaculoides | reverse complement strand
AAGTGATACATAGATAGTCATAGATTAACTTGGTTTACCTTTAAACTCTTGCTTCCTTCTTCTTCCTCTCTCTCATTTAATACTTTTCCTCTACCTCTAGCATATTTTTCATAACATAGAAACGTAAAAACACACACAATTACACATACGTGATATGTGACAACAACATACATATAAACACATACACACATCAACATTATAGATATA
>NW_026382890.1:0-347 GCF_001194135.2 Octopus bimaculoides | reverse complement strand
GTGATATGTGACAACAACATACATATAAACACATACACACATCAACATTATAGATATAAGATTTACTTTCTGTGTCTTTCTAATATAAAAACGCGCACGCATTGCTATTTTATAACTGTCTTCCGTTCTCCCTTCCTCTCTTTCTCTCTCTCCATTGCTCCCGTTCTGTATTCCTTTCTCTATCTTTTCACTCTTCGTTCCTCTTCCTCTCTCCCATTTAATAGCTTTCTTCTGTCCCTCTAACTATGCACGTGACTTGGTCATTTGGGGCTTATCACCATTTTTCTGCTTCGACAGTTGTCCGTGCACATCACATCGCTTTTTCCTCGCTTCACTTTCAAATTTCC
>NW_026382889.1:22716-23748 GCF_001194135.2 Octopus bimaculoides | reverse complement strand
GCAAAGCATTAATCAGCCTGAGTTAATAGTAGAAGACACTTGTCCTTTATAATATGCAGTGCGACAGAACCCAAGACCACTTGATTGCAAAGCAAACGCCTTAGCCACACCTGCACCTCTCTATTTAAATGCTGAATCTGAATGAAAATGGCTTATGTTTAGTTATTTTACTTGTAGTATAATTTATTCTTTCTTTCTGTATATAATTTCAATTTCTAAACTTTATTTCAGGTAATTTCCGGAGAGCTCTATTCAAAGCAGAAAAGAATTTTCCCTACCATAATATAATTACAAAATTTTATGAGGTTTCAACAGAATATCAGTTTTATAATTTCAAAGAAAATACAGTTCTTGTTGCTTTCATTATAAGCCCAGGATTCCATATATTTAGGCCAAGTTATTACATCCAGGTAAGTGTATTTCAATTACTTAATGTATCTCTGTCCCTCTCTTTGTTTCTTTCCTTTGTCATTCTCCATTCATTTTTACTCTAAATATGATTATGTATGCAAGCAGATGTCACTGTTGAGAGAGGGTTACATTACGCAAACATGCAGTTCTCAGTTTCATTCTGCTTATAGATGTTGGCAACCAACAATCATCATCATCATCATCATCATCATCGTTTAACGTCCACCTTCCATGCTAGCATGGGTTGGACGATTTGACTGAGGACTGGTGAAACCGGATGGCAACACCAGGCTCCAATTTAATTTGGCAGAGTTTCTACAGCTGGATGCCCTTCCTAATGCCAACCACTCAGAGAGTGTAATGGGTGCTCTTACGTGTCACCCGCACGAAAACGGCCACGCTCGAAATGGTGTCTTTTATGTGCCACCCACACAAGAGCCAGTCCAGGGGCACCGGCAACGATCTCGCTCAAAAGATTTCATGTGTCTCCCGCACATGAGCCAGTCTATGGGCACTGGCAACGATCCCGCTCGAAACATTTCATGTGTCACCCGCACAAGAGCCAGTCCAGGGGCACTGGCAACGATCCCGCTTGAAACATTTCATGTGTCGCCCGCACAT
>NW_026382889.1:20615-22363 GCF_001194135.2 Octopus bimaculoides | reverse complement strand
CACTGGCAACGACCTCGCTCGAAAAACCTCGTGTCACCCGCAAGCCGGCCCAGGGGCACCGGCAACGATCTCGCTCAAAAGATTTCATGTGTCTCCCGCACATGAGCCAGTCTATGGGCACTGGCAACGATCCCGCTCGAAACATTTCATGTGTCACCCGCACAAGAGCCAGTCCAGGGGCACTGGCAACGGTCTCGCTCGAAAGATATCACGTGTCGCCCGCACATGAGCCAGTCCAGGGGCACTGGCAACGATCCCGCTTGAAACATTTCATGTGTCGCCCGCACATGAGCCAGTCCGGATTAAATTATTTTCTTTCTTTTAATGATTTGGCATTACAGGATGATGTAATTGTCTACATAACTACTTCATAGTATACTCGTATTTGTTAGTGAAACACAATAAAAGATACATAAAACCAAACAAAAAACTTCTTTTTATAAAGGAAATAATTAGTTCTGCTGTCTGCCCTACACTATATATATATGTGTGTGTGTATATATATATATATATATATATATACACACACACACACACATACATAAAATACACATTAAGTACAGGGCATCACCAATGAGTGAAAAACACATAAGTACAGGACAAAATACACAATAAGAACAGGCCATCAACAAGTGAAAAATACGGAAACACATGATGAGATACAAGTGCGGGACAAAATATTAAAAGAAGTCTAACTCCTCAGTTGTCAACTGTTTATTACTCCTTATTTCTAACTTTCAATGACATGATAGAAAAACTTCATAAGACTGCAGCATTCATCTAAAAAAATTTAAAATATAAAATTTGTGGCGAGTTAGGGCTTTGAATGAACAAACAGCAACAGAGTGGACTTACAAAGTAAACAATTGATGAAAACAAACATTAAGGGCTGTTAGGCCAAGGTGCATTGTAATGGGTAACACCTGGGAGAAATTATGAAAGGATATAGAATAAATAGAAGAGAAAAAATGTCAGGAGGCAAGAGAAATGACATCCAGCTAGGTGGATATTGCATCTGAAAGAAAGATGTAAGAGAAATGGCCTGTAGTCATGCTTGAGCAAACAGGTAGAGAGGAAGAAACCAAGGGAGTGAGGAGAAGGGAGAAGGAATGATAGATAGTAGGGAATGGAAGAAACGGGGAGAAACAGAAAATAAAGAAGATTATAGAGGGATGGAGAGAAAGAAAGAAAACTGTGGAGTCGGCAGAAATTATAAATAAATGAAAGAACTTACTGTGGACAAAGCGTTCGATTATAAATAAATAAAAAATACACATGAAGTACAGGGCAGCACCAACGAGCAAAAAACATGTTCTTTCATTCATTTATAACTAGCTGTTTTTCCCGGTTTCACTCGGGTAGTGTGGTGAATTTGGTTGAAGGCTATTTCCTATGTATATTTTGAATAATAAAAAACTAAAATTCTAAAAACAAAAAATAGTAAGAACAACCCAAAAACAATACGATGCTAAGGATTTTGCGGGTCGATATTGTAAAACTAACTTCACGTGTGTACCCATAGCCCCATGTAGTCACGGAACCTTATTTGTGGTATAACCTTGCCTTAAAAGAAAAATATATGGTAGTGTGGTTGTTGCATTGGCAACACAAGAATATTAATCGAAACTGTTCAAGATCAATCATAGGTTGGATGTTCATGTACACTGATTAGAATTGTGAATTTCAATTATTGAAAACGCATTCCCGGATGGATACAATTGTGCCGAGTCCGTTTGTCTCAATATGGA
>NW_026382889.1:19470-20470 GCF_001194135.2 Octopus bimaculoides | reverse complement strand
CTGTGCCTCTGATTAAAATTTTCGAAAAACAAACCCAGCCACATTACTTGGAAAAAAATAACCTTTATTGTGCTGGTTTTTCGTAAAATTTCGCGCATGGGAAAGGCAACAAAATCACCCCTCCTCACTTTGAATGGGATATTCCTATCTTAAAAAGTAATAATCGATTATCTCAGTAACCATGGGAGTTGGAGGGCAATAAAAATCTCCTGAACATGAGTGGACCATGCTGCCACTCTGTGCTGAATTTCACGCGATTCCACTGCACCGTTCTCGAGTGAATCTGCCGACACTCAATCAATCAAGCAATCAAGAACACTGCAATTTATAGTATAGATTTCTGTGACTCCACTGTTTTCTTTCTTTCTCTATAATCCTCTTTATTTTCCGTTTCTCCCCCTCATTCTTTGTTGTCCTCTATCTTTCTTCCACTCCCTATCGTTCCTTCTCCCTTCTCCTCACTCCTTTTGTTTCTCCCTCATCCTCTCTCTTGTCCCCCTTCCCCTCTGCCTGTTTTCTCACATGTGGCACAGGCCATTTCTCTTGCCTCCTGACATTTTTTCTCTTCTACTATTTTCTTCTATTTATTCTATATCTTTTGAAAATTTCTCCCAGGCATTACCCATTACAATGCGTCTTGGCCTGATGGCCCTTAATGTTTGTCTTCGTCAACTGTTTACTCTGTACGTCTACTCTGTTGCTGTTTGTTCGTTCGAAGCCCTAACTCTCCACAAATTTTATATTTTAAAAATATCTGGATGCTGCTGTCATATGAAGTTTTCCTATCTTGTCGTTGAAAACTCTAAACAGGGAGTAATAAACAGTCAACAAATGAGGAGGAGTTAGGGTTGTTATGGGCATACCCGTCAGAGTGTAAGTATCTTGAGAGAAAAGCTGAACATAAGAAGCATCAGTAGTGGTGTGCAAGAGAGACGATTACGCTGGTTTGGACATGTGGTGAGAATGAATGAGGATAGCTGCGTGAAAAAGTGCCACTCCC
>NW_026382889.1:17325-18958 GCF_001194135.2 Octopus bimaculoides | reverse complement strand
CGGGTGACACGTAAAAGCACCCACTACACTCTCTGAGTGGTTGGCGTTAGGAAGGGCATCCAGCTGTAGAAACTCTGCCAAATTAGATTGGAGCCTGGTGTAGCCATCCGGTTGCACCAGTCCTCAGTCAAATCGTCCAACCCATGCTAGCATGGAAAGCGGACGTTTAAACGATGATGATGATGATGATGATGATGGTATTTTGTCCCATACTTGTCTCTCATCATGTGTTTAGATATTTTCCACTCATTGTGGATGTCCTGTTCTTATTCTGTATTTTTGGTATTTTGTCCTGTACTTATCTCTCATTTGTTTACATGTTTTTCGCTCATTGGTGATGTTCTGTAATGTGTATTTTTTATTTATTTATAATCAAACGCCACGCAGCCTTGTCCACAGCAAGTTCTTTCATTATACACACACATTGTGTTCAACAGAATCAGATGTGAGGGATACCAAACAATTATTGGATGATATGTTGTCCAGGGCAAGAAATAAAACTGCATTGTGCGGTTTGGCTTCAGCTCATGATTTCAGGGGTTTTGGGGAGTATGGAAATGCCCCTTTAGTTGCTGACACTTCCAAATCTGTGCTGGCTTACAGTAGTATTCCTGCTCAAGACCTCCAGTTATTGGTCAAATAGCAGAAGATGGTTCTGTGACTTGGAAGTGAGCTGGACCCCTGGACATACGTCTCATAAGCCTCCCCACTCCATCACTACCCATGTGCAGACATACCCTGATGTCCTGTAAATCACCCCGTATGTTTAAGGGTTAAATAGGTCTTATGGTTCAAGGGTTAGCTTTGAAGAGGAGGAGAGGAGCAGAGTGAACTGTAATTTAATTAGCAAAACAACAGGAATTCACTGTTGTATCCTTCCCAAGAAAAATCATAAATCTTCAGACCTTGGTATGAATGTCTATGATCACTGATGCCTGTAGGTATGCCACATGAAGAGAAAAAGATGTCTGAATGTAGTTACATGCATATTTTCATATAATAATTTCAAATTTTGACACAAGGCCAGCTATTTTGAAGGGAGGGGAAATTCAATTAAAACTTATTTTATTGATCCTGAAAAGATAAAAGCAATGTTAGCTTTGTCAGAATTTGAGCTCAGAAAGAGATGGATTTTGTCCAATGTGCTGAAGATTTTGCCTGCTGTTACTCAATTTTCAGTAAATAATAAACTTTTTTCTTTTTTTTTTCTTTCAGGATACTGATGGTTGCAATTATATTATGATATTTTATCATGAAGAATCAGATCCTCATCCATATTTTTCCTGGGACCAACTGAAAGTTGGGACATATATTTGTATCTTGGAACCCAAGATTCATTATTTTCTTGATGGACAAGTTGGTTTTAGAATTAACTCCACTGAGGAAGTTAGAGTTTTATAAAATATTGCGTGGGGAGGCAATTTGTTCAACTAAACTCCTCGAGGTGGTGCTCCTGTAAGGCTGCAATTCAATGACAAAAACAAGTGAAAGATAATTAAAGAACTTATCAGGAAGACACATTCTTTTATTTACAGGATTCGTTGGAAGGCGTTTTTCTTTGACAAAAAAGAACAAATAACGGATTTACCTGAGAATGAACTGAAGTTTAAAAAATTGTTTCGTTCCAGAAACA
>NW_026382889.1:13808-16791 GCF_001194135.2 Octopus bimaculoides | reverse complement strand
CCTATCTTAAAAAGTAATAATCGATTATCTCGGTAACCATAGGAGTTGGAGGGCAATAAAAATCTCCTGAACATGAGCAGACCATGCTGCCGCTCTGTGCTGAATTTCACGTGATTCCACTGCACCGTTCTCGAGTGAATCTGCCGACACTCAATCAAGCAATCAAGAACACTGCAATTTATAGTATAGAAAAGATATATATATATACTTTATTCAAATAAATACATGAAATTACTGGACAACAAGAGGATGTGCACAAGGAATATATTATCTTGATGCTCAGTGAAAAGAGAGTTTGACGTTTTGAGCATAGCTGTTTGTTGGAGAAAGGGAGAAGTCCAAAGAAAGAAAAGAAATTGCCAACAGCACGTGTGTAGTTATATATGTGTATGTATATATATATATATGTGTGTGTGTGTGTGTGTGTATGTATAAGGAGAGTAAATATAATCTAATATGGTGATAACTGATAATCATCATCAATGTCATGTCCACCATTGTCTTTCCATGGAAAATAACTGTATCTCAGGGCCAATCCAAATCTTGTGAGAGAATTTGGTTGATGGAAACTGTAAGAAGCTATCGCGCGTGTGTGGTTGTTTCTCATCTTGACATCACTTGATAGTTGTAAATGAGTGTCACTGTCATACAAGCAGCAGCATTCATTTCCAATATTCTGTAAAAGCATATCTTGCCATGAGGAAATATTACCTTACTTGGAAACAAATGAAGTTTGGTGAAAGATGGGTATCCAGCCATAGAAAATCTGCTTTGCCAAATTTTGTGCCAACACAGAAAAGTGAACATCAAGATGATGATAATGTTTACATAAATCAGTCACCCCTAACCCACTCATCTCTGCTCTCATCATCTAGATTGTATTCAACTTAGTAGGCTCCTTCTCTTTGAAATTTCTTCACTGTTCATGTCTTTCCTACAAGTGTCAGCATGCAACAGTTAAAGTGGAACATTAACAACACCAGTGACACCAGACTCAAAGGGCTTGTGTAGTAACAATAGGCAGAGTCCTATCAAGACCTGACAAGTATTGGGTCATCCCATAAATAAAACAATGCAGTTTTTTTATATGAATCCAATGATATATCGATAAACAAGTTGTTAGGAATTGTTATCATATATTATAGTGACACTCACAAAAAAGTGGTACATACATATCTCAGTATGGTATCTTTAGAAACACGATGCAGATGGCATTGTAGATGCCTTAAAAATTGAATTAGCGAAAAAGAAATTAGATATAAAAAATTTACTGGCTATAAGAAACCAACAATGCTAGAGTAACGATAGGAGTCAACAATGGTGTTTTCCAGAAATTAAAGGAAGTTCCATCATTACTTCTATTTAGATGTGTATGCCATTCTTTACAGTTGGCAGTATCCCACACTTGTGTTGAATGTTTGCCCATAAATTTAGAATTTTTAGTATCCAAAACCTACAACTATTCCTCTCATTCTTCAACAAGACAAAGTACCTACAAACAACTTTACCTTGCTATCAATGATAAAGAGCCTTTGAAGATCATGAATTCTTGAACAACTAGGTGGCTGTCAATAGAACCAGTGGTAAATAGAATTTTAAGCCAATGGTTTGAATTGCAAATTCACTTCCAAACAACAACTACAAAAGAAAAATGCTTTACAGCACAAACATTACATGAAATGTTTTGTGATTCTAGAAATAAACTTTACCTTTTATTTTTGCAACCAATTTTAATTTAAATGAAGAAAAAATTGCTTTAATTGAAATTCAGTTTGATAGCATTCATTTAGTTAAATGGACAAATACATCTAATACTGAGGCATTCTGGCTGGAAGTCTTGGAATATAAAGATACTACTGGAGCAAATCCTTTTAGGGATGTTGCAAATTTTACCATTAATCTATTGACATTGCCAAACTCAAATGCAGAGGTTGAACAGTTGTTCAGTAGTATGGGTGTAATCAAATCAAAATTGAAAAACAAAATGCATCTTCCTATGCTTAGATCAATACTGTCTATAAAATATGGCCTGAAAAGATATGGCAAATGTTGCAAAAACTTCGATATTCCAAAACACATAATTAACAAGGTTGGGACCTTGAATGTATACAGAAGTCAAGAACTAGGCACCACAGCTGAAAATGAAATCAAATCAGTGAAATTCAAGAAATTATTTCTCAATGCTGAATATTATTAAATAAAGTAAATAAAAATTAAGCTTTTTGATATAATTAGTCTTTGGCATTTTTTCTACTGAAATTTAGCATAAAATTCTGATTTTAAGTTGGCAACACTACTCCAGAAGATTGTGGAGAAGCTATAGAAAATATTTTTTGTGGTATTTTTATCTTATGTTATTGAGTTTTGTTATTTTGTATGTGCCATTTTCCCCCTGATCCCCTGACCTAAATAATTTTTTTTTTCATTTCTGATGTCTAGGGATGGATTGTCATGTATATGAGAATGTTTTCTGGAGAATTGAAGTAGCAAATTTACATTATCTTGTCTTACTCATTTTGCCCTAACCAAATTTATTTTTTTACATACTCAGAGTACAGCAATAATTTTCTGAAATACTGATCAGATTATGTTGCTTAGCTGATATAGTTTTTGTAAGGTAATGAACAGTTGTGAAAGATATATTTTGTCTCAAACTCAAAAATGCAGTAAAAACACCTCATTTTTACCCCCTTCTCCTGCCCAAACAAAGAGCAGAATTCTGTTTTAAGCATCCCATATAACCCTCATAACTTTTTTATTTCTTGGAATTTTCAGAAAAGTTTTGCGCATTTGTTTCTACACATGAATTTATACGATTATAAAAAAAAAATCTTTTAATTTTTCAAAATAAAAAAAAAAACTTTTTTCAAATATTCTAAATTCTATTTTTAAATCAGAGTTTAAAATACGGACAGCCTATTTTTTTACCCCTTAAATCCCAGGAATAGACCAATAAATGTGTTTATGAAGAGAAAGATATCAA
>NW_026382889.1:11902-12995 GCF_001194135.2 Octopus bimaculoides | reverse complement strand
ATGAGGAGCTTACCAACAACATGGTTCCGGGTTCAGTCTCAATGCGTGGCACCTTGGGGAAGTGTCTTCTACTATAGCCTCGGGCCGACCAAAGCCTTGTGAGTGGATTTGGTAGACGGAAACTGAAAGAAGCCCGTCGTATATATGTATATATATATATGTGTTTGTCCCCCTAGCATTGCTTGCTGGTGTGTTTATGTCCCCGTAACATAGCGGTTCGGCAAAAGAGACCGATAGAATAAGGACTAGGCTTACAAAGAATAAGTCCCGGGGTCGATTTGCTCGACTAAAGGCGGTGCTCCAGCATGGCCGCAGTCAAATGACTGAAACAAGTAAAAGAGTAGGGGTTATATGGGATGCTTAAACCAGAATTCCGAGAAAAAGAAAGTGCAAATATAGTTCTAAGTCAATATGTGGAACAAGCTTAAAAAAGTTTTAAAACCATCTCCATTTTATTAAAGCTGACAGTTTGACCTGCTTTGCACATATGAATGTGTATATATGTACGTGTGCATAATTTCATGTGTAAATGTGCATATGTATATGCGCAAGTACATAGCTCTGCATGTATGTGAATAAACAAAGAAAGTGAAACAAACTTTTCCACGAAACGCTTATGCAAGACATGCAGTTCATAGATACAAATTCCAACATTGCAGGTTTTCCCTAATCTATCATCAAGTAAGTGTCTTTGTTTATATTTATTCCGGAGACTATCTTTTATATTGGGTACATCATTTAATTAACAACAAATTCTGTATGAATACAACTATTGCGTCATAAGTGTTAAACAATAATTTGTGCAGGGTTTATGGCCTAGTTTTGCGAGATTATGGAAGGAGCGGTGCGTTGTGTTCTTGAGCAAAACAATTAGTAATTGCGCTATTCTACATTCGAATTTTTAAAAAAAAACGCTAACAGATAGCAAAACCCATGCTGATCAGAGATTTCACGCACGTTCTGAGATTCACTCGATTCCTATGTTTTCGATGTTGGAAATTCCGAATATGCAACAAACTACGTTTTCAAAATGGTAATCTGAACCTTTCCCCCCCTTATTTATTAATTTTTTTTACGGAATCCCACGTTGTAG
>NW_026382889.1:9515-10602 GCF_001194135.2 Octopus bimaculoides | reverse complement strand
GGTGTATTTGATTTTTTCGGCATTAGCTGTCGAGCGTGAACATTTATTACGACGGTGAGTACGAGGTCGTCAGTTTTTGTGGTGGTTCAGGGTCACCGATTTTTGTTCGAATCTCGGGTCACCCTTAGTTTAAAAAAAATCTCAACGGTGGAGATGTGCTAAAAACAACAGCTAAATCGCCGTTAACTTTTTTCCATAGTGAAACCATATTCATCACCGTATTTTTGAAAGGATATTTTTAAAAACCTTTTTCGATAATGTGTTTTTTGAGCAAAATCCTAATCTCTTTTATCAAAAACAGAAATCCATAGAAATTTTAGAAAAAAAAAAAAAAATGTGAGTACCAACATTCATACATCCTTTCTCACCACTTCAGTCCATATCTTTCTAGGTTTACTCCTTCCACATGTTCCCTCTACAATTACAGATTGGCACCTTTTGATGCAACTGTCCTCATTCATACACATTACAAGGCCATACCAGCACAGTCTTCTCTCTTACACACTACATCCGATGCTACGTATACCCAGTTTTTTCCCTCAAATCACTTATACTCTGTCATATATGCACACTGACATTACTCGTCCAGCAAAGCATGCTGGCTTCATTTCTTTCAAGTTTTTGCAGTCCTTTATCCTCACCATCGCAGTAACTTTTTCTGTTTATTATAGAAAACAAATGCTAAAAATTGATTGGGATCTTTTTTAAAACGGGGGCCACATTTTTCATTAACGAAACACTTTGAAACTTGGAACACTGGTAGAATGTGTCATATAAAACATCTTTTTCTCTTAAAAAAAAAAGAAATCCATAAATTATTCCATGTTAAAGTTGTCGTATTTCTGTAATTTCAACCAATCACTGACGTCCATTCAGCCGATATACATTAAGTGCCGACTACATAAACAAACGATTCTGAAACAATTAACCCTAGGGTTAGGGTTAGGGTTAAAGCAAATTTTAAATGAAAAAAGCAAATAAAACGAAGGTATGGAGATTAAATACGCTTTACATCGCTTAATCAGCCAAGGAATAAATGTAAACAACTGAATACTTGTCAGTGATTGGTTGAAATTATCGAAATAAG
>NW_026382889.1:8049-9208 GCF_001194135.2 Octopus bimaculoides | reverse complement strand
TTCAGTTTCTAATATTTCAGGTTTTCATTTACTTCAAAATAGTTAAAAATGGAGATTGTTGCCAGAATTGTGATCAAGTGACAGCTTCTCTTTATCAATGTTGTTTTATTCCTCAAATTACACCAAATCAAATAAATCCACTGACTGAATCGAAAGTAACCTGTTCCAATAAGAAAGCCAAATCAAATAATAAAAAAGAATGTTTAAAAGACAGTCCTAATGGTAAAATGGAAAGCTGTTGTGAAACATGTTTTAGAACTAATGTTCCTTTAAAGAAATGTTCTAAGTGCAAAACAACTTACTACTGCTCAAATGACTGCCAGAAATATGATTGGCCAACACATAAAAGCAATTGTAAGGCTTCAAAAATGAATACTGAGGTGAAGTATGAGAAGGAGAGTGGCCATGAGTATAGCAAGGAGAGAAGTAACAAAAAAGATCCAGTAAAGGAGAACAGTGTGAGCATAGATGATGGGGATGGTAGTGAGGTAGACAACAAGGTAGGCAGTAAGAATAAAAAGAAAAGAAATAGAAGAAAAAAGTGTAAGAATGTCAACGGTGTCAACATAGAGAATGACGGAGCCACTAGTAAGACAGACGTCAGGGATGAGATCAACAAAAAGGATAGTGCCACAAAGGCTAGAAAGGGAAACACTGGAAATATGAACTATAAAGGCAAAGATGGTGGAAGAGACAGTGAGAAGGAATCCAGCAAGAAGAGGAAGAGTAAAAAAAAGACAGTCCAGGTGAAGAGCAAAGAAGATATTAAGAAGACTGGAACAATAAACACTGGAAAGAAAAGTGATGCAAGAACTAGTGTCAAAAATACTGGAAACTTTCTTTTAAAATTTCTTTTGAATATTTGGAGATTTTTAATATATATTATATATGTGATTTTTAGTCAGGAAAGAAGACCAAAGATCAGCAGAAGATACATTAAAAACATTGGAAGAATAGAAAATATTGGTAAGCTTCATTAAAAAATTTTTGAATATTTTGATATTTTTAATACGTTACATATGAAATTTTTAAAACATATGACTTTGATCTCCATTCTTGTTACTGAGCACCTCTCCCTCTCCCCCAAACTTCACCTCATTTCCCTATGTCTTGTTTATGATGTTTTATTACAGTACTGCTCTCCACCCACCCACCCACT
>NW_026382889.1:6813-7250 GCF_001194135.2 Octopus bimaculoides | reverse complement strand
TGTGAAATTCAAACCTTTTATAATCCAGTGCTACCAATCAAAATGTTTCTTGCTTTATTACATCAAATTAAATGCTCTAATCTTATCAGTGAGCAAACTTATTTATATTTACAATGCAAATATAGAAGCATCAAGAAATCTATATAATAAAGATGAATGTCTGTGTGTGTGTGTCGGTCTGTCCATTTATAGCATGAAAGGCTACAGCGTCTACATAAAAACTAAAAGCTAATTCTTGTGTAAAATTTTCTGCGGAAGACAATGGAAGTTATTCCAAGTCTCTAGGATCCCCCCCTAAGGAAGCTATGGGCCCTTTTCCAAAATGTTGCACATAGCGCATTCCCCCCATATATACCATATGTATCTATATATATACCATGTGTATATACTATATGTATCTATATATATATATATATATATATATATATATATATATA
>NW_026382889.1:4660-6803 GCF_001194135.2 Octopus bimaculoides | reverse complement strand
ATATATATATATATATATATATATATATATATATATACCATGTGTATATACTATGTATATATATATACCATGTGTATATACTATATATATATATATACACACACATACATACATTTTGCGAACTTGATATTTTTTCAGATTTTACTAATATTTGTTGGACTTATTTTCATGCCTTCGGCCATTGAAGCTATGGAAAATAGCGCACTCTGACTGCATGAAAATAGATTCAACTAATTTTATTATTTCCGTAAAAAATACTAAAAAGTACTAAATTTCAAACATTTTTATGATCGAATACGTTTAAAATAATTCCAAAGCTTAAAAAATCGCACTCTAAAATAGTGCCTAGCGTCACTGATGTAATTGTCCTTGAAACTACGAACAAGAGTTTAGATACGTACCAGCTACTACAAATAATTGTTGAAACAAAATAGAAGTTTGAGACAGCAGTTGTCTCTTTCCTTTTATCTATACACAAATGTTGGAGTCTAAGCTTTCTCACCCCTCTTTCAAAACAATGAAATTTATTGTTTCAAGATTGTTTTACGCCTGTTTTTCATTTCTCATATGGGTTGGAGAAGTACATGTTATTGAAACATTGTTGTGCAGCTAAATTCCCTTCTTGTCACTGATCCTTAACTATCGAGGGATTTTATGTTCCACTCATCTTCAAAACCACTGAGTAGCTAGACAAATTATTTGCACACTCTTATTTGCTGACCAAAAATGTCAAGCAAATTCACCTTTTGTAACTTGACACTTTACATGCAACATTCAAGCTAGATTATGTCCTTTTCTTCTAGAAGTAGAGGATACATGATTAAAGGTTAGCAGTTTCTTCTGCTTTAGCATACTACAGCACAAACCAGAGAACATAACGGGGTGTGTGTGGTGGGGACAAGGATAAAACAAGGTTTATACAGGCTTTCAAGGCTAAAGTCAAGAGCCACTCCTGAGCAGGACAACATTCTATTGAAAGGTTAACCTCCTTTCTGACTTCCTTTGGTACCACAGGTATTCATTTTCAGCTGAGCATACTGGAACAACTTGAAATAAAGTGCCTTGCTCGAGGACACAAAACACCACTTAGGTTGAGAATTGAGCCCACAAACTAACACTTGTGCGCCTAACATTCTAACCACAAAGTTACATGTGTTCATTTAAAAACTATCAAAATATGACAATTGGGTGTGACTATTTCCACACTAGTGATTTGGCTGGACACTAAACCTGTTTTGGTGACATTACATTTTGGAACTAGAAGCAAACACACATACATCTATGCTTGCACAGAAATGTACATATACAGATAAACAGAATGAGAGAGAGATTAAAATTTATTTATTGCCCCTCTCCTCACATGCATAAAAATTACTCTGCTCACACACATAAACAAAGAGAGAACAGGTGAAACACCTGATGTCAAATAAGTCACTGTCGATTTACTGATGCCAGGTAGGCTGTGCGAAATATGTAGCTATGCTTCATTTTCTATGTAAATATTTTGACTTCGTTTTCCTGTTTATAAATCACCATTTTTTTATTTTTAAAAATGATTTATATGTTGATATATTTCTTTTATTTAGATAGATTTAATAATTCGATTATGAAGTTGGAATATGTGAAAGTTGTGGTAACTTTAATGAACATTTAATGAGATGTAACCTATGCAGAAATGCATGCTATTGCTCACAAACACGAGATATTTTTGTTTATTCCATTTTTTTGAGGGTGCAGGATATAAAAATGTGATGTTTTATAGAGAATGAAAAGATGACAACACTTTGTTTTTCAGGCCTCATTTGGTCTCTTGCAAGTGCACATGTACACATATAGTAGGCTTCCATCATTTTCTGTTCACCCTTTCACTTGCAAGGCATTAATCAGCGTGAGGTAATAGTAGAAGACATTTCTTTTTTATGCCATGCAGTGGGATAGAACCTAAGACCACTTGGTTGCAAAGCAAGCATTTTAACCACAGTCTCACCTGCACCTGTCTATCTATTTAGATACTGAATCTGAAGGAAAATGGCTTTTGTCTATAGTTACTTTACTTATAGTATAATTTATTCTTGCTTTCTGTCATATAATGTCAGTTTTTAAACTTTATTTCAGATAATTTCCAGAAAGCTGTACTCAAAGC
>NW_026382889.1:0-2500 GCF_001194135.2 Octopus bimaculoides | reverse complement strand
ATAGAAAAAGATGTTGTATGAATGTAGTTGCATGTATATTTTCATTGAATTATGATTTAAAATTTTGGCACAAGGCCAGCAATTTTGAAGGGAGGGAAAGTCAATTACATCGACTGTAATACTTGATTGATACTTTACTTAACTGCTACTTATCAATCCCCATAAAATGGAAACAATGTTGACTTTGACATAATTTGAACACAGAACAAAAAGAAAAAAATGGCACTTAGGATTTTGTCTAATATGCTTAAAGATTTTGTTAGCCCACGACCTCAATTATCATTAAATAATAATAAACTTTTCTTCTTTTTTCAGGATACTGAAGGTCGCATATGTAGTCTGATATTTTATCACAAAGAATCAGATCCTTATCCATATTTTTCCTGGGACCAACTGAAAGTTGGGAAATATATTTGTATCTTGGAACCTGAGATTCATTATTTTCTTGATGGACAAGTTGGTTTTAGAATTAATTCCACTTGGGAAGTTAGAGTTTTATAAAATGTTGGGAAAAAAGAAGTAAAACTATTTCATCAAGTATTTATTGTCATTTTTTAAAAAAAGTATTTGGTTGACAGAAACTGTGGAAGATTGTTGCGTGTGTGTGTGTGTGCATCCGCCTTTGTGTTTGTCTCTGCATCACCACTTCACAAATGGTGATTCAGCAAAATAGACCAGTAGAATAAGTACCAGTCTTGAAAAAATTAATACTAGCCTTGATTTGTTTGACTAAATCCATCAAGATAGTACTCCAGCATGGCTACAGGTCAATGACAGAAACAAGATAAAAGATAATGTTTTTTTTTTTATGTATAAATTAACGTGGTTTTAAGGAAGAGAGTTGAGAACTGTTCATTTAGCTGTTTTATATTTTGAGCTGCACTGTTTTCTTTTTGATGGAGAGTAAAAATATTTTGATGTGATGATTATTGATTTTATCACCATCAATGTTATGACCACCATTGCCTTTCCATATTCAGGTTATTCACCACAGGATGAGGAATTGTGGCAATAGATAAAAGACACAATTTCTCCTTTTATTAATGCTCACATGCTTATGTATGTAAATGTACATACCAGATATACAAAGATGGCAAACTTAACTATTTCTCCATAGAGTGAAAAATCTGATGAACAACCACCCGCCAAATAACTAAAGGTGGACTGACTCATTGTTATAAATTAAAGAACTGTGAGTGAATGGCAGTTCATGTTGGTAGCAATTCATTGTTAGCCATGATAGAGCATTGAGTCTTGTGTGATTGTAATAGCAGTGTGTCGTGTATACACTTTCTTCCTTGCTACTTTGCTAAATTATATATCCAGAATGTAAAACAGCCTTAACTTATTAGCATTTAAATTGGTTATATCTGGCCCAAATATTGTACCTATTTTATGTTCACACTGGCCAGCTCCAGCCTTTAACACCCACCTACAATATCAGTCTAAAAACAAACAATCACATCATCAAAATCTAGAAGTTACAAGATAATGCATGGTCAATTCAAAACAACATGAATAAATAAACATTCCATTAACAGAGTAATCTGAATGCTGAAGAATAAATTGGTTTTCAACCTGTGTCTCATCAGAGGTGTCTACATCACTTGATCCATCCAGAGAAACAAGTCCAGTAGTTTCAGAGAACTGGGGTTACTAATTTGCATATTATAAGTGCTTAAAACTTTATTTAATATCAAATCCTAGTCCACACAATATCTAGGTATCATACAGTACATGATATGTAAACCTAGGTATGCTACACATGTGAAATTTACAACATGGATACTACAAACAACAAATATAACTCAAGCATTATTGGAATTGCATGCCTGACCAAAGATTAATAGACTTTGAAGATAACAGTCAAGCAGCTGAAAGAGATGAGACCTAAACTTTAACAATAGACAGTGTTAAGGTAGATTTTAAAATTATAATTTATTAGGCTCAGGCATGATTGTGTGGTTAAGTAGCTCACTTTGCAGCTCCTTGGTTTTGGGTTCAGTCCCACTATGCAGCACCTTGGGCAAGTGTCTTCTATTATAGTCGTGAGTCAACCATTCTCATGTAAATGAATTTGGTTGATGGAAACTGTGTGGAAGCCCATTGTCTGTATATATGTGTGTGTATTTGTTTGTCCACCACCACCACCAACACCACAACCATTGTGTATGTCATCTTCATTTAGCGTCCTTTTTCCGTACTTGCTTGGGTTGGACGATTTGACAAGCGCTATCAAACCAGAAGGCTGTGCCAAGCTCTATCATCCACTTTGGCATGATTTTGGCAGGATACCCTTTCTAATGCTATTCACTTTACAGAGTGTACTGGGTACTTTTTTCATGGCACCAGCACTGGCAGGGTCACTAAGTAATTTGCTCGACAAAGAACCCTCGATTGGAAAGGGGACATTTATATGATTGTATGTATATAACTGTATTTTGTCTTGACATTACTTGATAGTAGTAAGTAGGTGTCATTCTCATATATGTAGCATCAT
>NW_026382888.1:0-575 GCF_001194135.2 Octopus bimaculoides | reverse complement strand
CTGAAACGAGTAAATGTGTATATATATATATACATATATGCATACATACACATTCTTTTGGTTTCCTTCCACCAAATTCACTCAAGGCTTTAGTGAACCTGGGACTATTGCAGATCACACTTGCCCAAGGTGCCACGTACCATGTGGTTGGTAAGCAAGCTACTTACCACACAGCCACTCCTGCGCCTGTCAAATATTCTACTCATTCATTCAAATTTAAATTAATCATACATTATCTTATAACTTCAAGATTTTGATGATGGAATTGTTGACTTTTAGAATGATATTTTGGCCAAATGTGGCTTGTTTATGCCAAAGGGTTAAGATGATGATGTAAAGATCCTATTACTGGTCAGCCCACCCCTCTAACCAAAAAAAAAAAAAACCTGTACAGAAGGCTACAAATATTAAGGAAAAGTAGTATGGTCAAATTAGAGCAACCTATATACCATTCTTGCTGCTTATTTTATCAGCCATTCCTCACACACACACGCCAAGGGTTAAAAGGAAATTAGTCTCAGGCAAGATTCGAACAAAGCAATTAGTCTGTGATTAATCATTTTGCCAGTGATGAT
>NW_026382887.1:0-316 GCF_001194135.2 Octopus bimaculoides | reverse complement strand
CCAAGGGTGGCACTTTCTGGGTGGCACATCTGAGGATCCTATGGCACACTACGAGGGTGGCACATTCAATGGGGGGACTTTCTGGGTGGCATATCTGGGTGGCACTATGGCACACTCCGAGGGTGGCACATCCATGGGTGGGACTTCTTAAGTGGCACATATGGGGAGCCCTATAGCACACTCCGAGGGTGGCACATCCAAGGGTGGTACTTCCTAAGTGGCACATATCGGGAGCCCTATGGGACAGTTCGAAGGGTGGCACATCCGAGGTTGGCACTTCCTGGGTGACACATCTGGGGAGCCCTATGGCACAGTT
>NW_026382886.1:0-392 GCF_001194135.2 Octopus bimaculoides | reverse complement strand
ATACATATATATATATACATATATATATATGTATATATATATACATATAAATATGTTTATGTATATATATGTATTTATATATACATGTTATACTTATATATGCTTATATATACATGTTTATGTATGTTTATATATTCTTTATTCTTTTATTTGTCTCAGTCATTTGACTGTGGCCATGCCGGAGCACTGCCTTTAGTCGAACAAATCGACGGCATGACTTATTCTTTGCAAGCTTAATCTTATTCTATCGGTCTATTTTGCCGAACCGCTATTTTACTAGAGGTAAACACACCGGTATCGGTTGTCAGATGATCGTGGGAGATAGACTCAGTCACACAAATACATACATGCACACATACATATATATATATATATACGTATATATATATATA
>NW_026382885.1:0-206 GCF_001194135.2 Octopus bimaculoides | reverse complement strand
GCAGTGTGGGAGCATTCCATTTTCTCTGCCAATTCCCTTGTCGTTTGACGGGAAATTTTCGTGTAAAAGTTAGTTTAATCGCTCTTCGTCGAACTCAACTAAACAGCCAGAACGAGGTGCGTCTTTGAGGTCAAAATGTCCATTTTTGAGCTTGGGATACCAATCATGAGCAGTTCTTTCAGCTATGGCACCCTCTCCATACACAG
>NW_026382884.1:0-324 GCF_001194135.2 Octopus bimaculoides | reverse complement strand
AGTAGTAGTAGTAGTAGTAGTAGTAGTAATGGCGGCGGTAGTAGTAGTAATAGTAGTAGATTTCGTAGTACTAATAGTAGTAGTAGTAGTAGTAATGGTGGTGGTGGTAGCGGTAGTAGTAGTAGTTGTTGTTGGTGCGATAGTAGTGGTGATGGTGGTGACTGTGGTGCTAGTATTAGCAGCAGTGGTGGTGATGGTCGACGTATTGATGGCCGTCATAATAGATGTGGTGGTAGTAGTCGTGGAGTTGGTAGTAGTGGTATTAGAAGTGATGCTAGTAGTAGTAGTAGTAGTAGTAGTAGTAGTAGCAGCAGCAGCAGCAGC
>NW_026382883.1:0-237 GCF_001194135.2 Octopus bimaculoides | reverse complement strand
TTACCTGATCTACACCATAATTTATCATTGAATTTGATCAGTGTTTTTCTAGCTAATTGAAATTTTAGACTTTATGATATTCATGCTCAATTACACATAAATATTTATATGTATTTATATTTACATGTATCTTTATCACATTCATATTTTTATATATATTTATATTTATATTTCGTATATTTAAAACTTTAAATTTATTATATTACCATGTCATATTGGATATATATCTTTCGAAAT
>NW_026382882.1:369-656 GCF_001194135.2 Octopus bimaculoides | reverse complement strand
ATATAAAAATAAATAGGTAGTAAATAATCTTATCTGTTATCTTTATTCGTTAGTTAATTAGCTTAGTCATCAATAATTGTATATATTATTATTAATTATAACTTTTCAATTATCATATAATAAGGTTAATTCCTATATAAGAGTTTATCATAATGAAGAAATAGGTATTTCATTGTCTTTTCGGTAATTCTTTTTTTTATTATTATTCAGTGAGATCCTCAGTCGCTGTTTATGTTGTTGAATATAATAATTCTTCAGTTATTATAAAATAAGGTTAATTCCTATAG
>NW_026382882.1:189-359 GCF_001194135.2 Octopus bimaculoides | reverse complement strand
GAATATAATAATTCTTCAGTTATTATAAAATAAGGTTAATTCCTATAGAAGGGTTTATTATATCAAATAAATAAATAGGTAGTTGATTATTATATACAAGTTACTATTAAGCATTATGTAGAATTATCATCTGTAGCTTTTATTCTTTAGTTATCTATTAAGCATAATGT
>NW_026382882.1:0-179 GCF_001194135.2 Octopus bimaculoides | reverse complement strand
AATTATCATCTGTAGCTTTTATTCTTTAGTTATCTATTAAGCATAATGTAAAATTTTTGTCTGCAGCTTTTTTGTTCTTTAGATATTCAGTGATGTCATCAATTTTAGGTGAGAAATATACTCGCTGTCTATGTTAGGTTTTTTATTTTAATTATTTTTTATGTAGATTTTAAATTGTC
>NW_026382881.1:0-329 GCF_001194135.2 Octopus bimaculoides | reverse complement strand
ATGAACTTTTCTTTATATGTTGCATGATTGATTAGGAATTCTTCTGTTTCATTGTGCTTTCATCTCTTTCCCTTGCTATCCGGAGGCAGGGTTTCATGGGATTAAGATGTGTTACTTTTTTATATTTAGTTTTTATTTTCATTTATTTGTTTCACTGTTTTGGCCATTGTTTCATTGTGTTTTTGCATTTGGGATAAAAGAAATATTGTACAGGGAGATTCTGTAGGATTAACATCAAGGATTAGGGACCAGTGGGTTTATTTCTCACACAGAAAGCAAATATAACAATATATAACCATATATATATATATATATATATATATATATAT
>NW_026382880.1:0-740 GCF_001194135.2 Octopus bimaculoides | reverse complement strand
CAAGAGGTTAGTGTATGGCAGAGAGGCAGAGATAGTTGTCTTATTATAGAGGAGGTACTTGGCTACCTCAGTCAGCCAGGCAAGGAGAAGCAAGGTTGGCACAATGTTAAGGGGCAATAAAGATATTAACTTAGAACAATTAATGATCTCAGTCGTCACCAACAGACTTAAAGGCTCCCTTATTGTGTTTTGTGTAACTACAAGAATTGCATCAATTCTGAAATCTGCTGTATTGGGAAGAGCAAGGATTGTAAGAAAGGTTCTTGACGTCTGAGTAAAGTGGTTGTGACCAATTATCAAGAACACTGATTCTGAATATAAAACATTCATGTGCACCAGCAATGATAATAAAAACCTTCAACATTCTTTAACCCTTTAGCATTTAAACCAGCCATATCCGGCCAAAAGTATTCTGCCTATTCTATGTTCAAACTGGCCAGATCTGGTCTCTCACACCAACCCTACAATATCATTTTAAAAATTAACAGCTACCTCATCAAAATCTCATAGCTACGAGTTAATGCATGATTAGTTCAAAACAATGTGGATAAAAAAGCATTAATTTGGTGAGAATAATGTGAACACTAAAGGGCTAAAGATTATTGATGGATGAAGGTCTTCAAAAGACTTATAATTCAAATACATTCCAGTTTGATGCTTTACAGACATCCACAAATATGATACCTGGTGATAATTAGAGATTAGACCTATTCAAATGTATTGTAGATTAGATTAAAATA
>NW_026382879.1:0-256 GCF_001194135.2 Octopus bimaculoides | reverse complement strand
ACTGTCTTTTAAGACTCATATTGTCGTTGAATGTTCGAAATGAGGAGTAGATAGACAGCCTACAACTGATGGAGTTTTGTTATTTCTCTGTGTTAACTTGTCCTATTTTCCATTTTTTTCTCGTTGTTTACGCATTTCACTCATTTGCCCTTCGTTTGTTTATGTATTTCATGTTATTTTCACGGCCGGTGACGACCTGTACCCATATATGCATGAATATATATACATTATTTATTATTCATTGTTTAATTGAATG
>NW_026382878.1:0-1238 GCF_001194135.2 Octopus bimaculoides | reverse complement strand
TTCATTTATTCAAAGATATAAAAAATCGGGAACTGTTGAAAATAGAATAAAATCCAATGCACCACGTAAGATTTCTCCTAGATCTTTAAGAAAAATGAAGCGAAGAATTGAAAAAAATGCAATGATCATCAGAAAGGAGTTGGAAGAAGATTTGTTAGCTTCAGGGACTAGTGTTACACTATGAACAATCAGCAATGAACTTCATAGGAATGAACTGAAGTCATGCTCTCCTAGAAAAACTCCACTGTTGACTAAAAGGCATAGAGATGCCCGTTTAAAATTTGTTTATGAACATAAAGATAAATCTGATACATTCTGGGAAAATGTTCTTTGGACAGATGAGTCGTAAATTGAATTGTTTGGACGAAATTCATGCAGCTATCTTTGGAGGAAAGATGGTACCACCTATTCACCGAAAAACACGATTCCTATTGTAAAGTTTGGAGGTGGCAACATCATTGTGTAGGGGTGTTTCTCTGCAAATGGCACTGGCAATTTACATGTGATAGATGGTAGAATAAATGCAGAGATGTACCAAAATATTTTGAACAATAATTTATGGGACTCTGTAGAAAAGCTCCAGCTTTGTGAAGAGTGGGTTTTACAACGATAACGACCCTAAGCACACGGCGAAGTCTACCAAGAATGAATTGTCAATCACAATATAAAATTATTAGAATGGCCATGCCAGTCACCTGACTTGAACCCCATTGAAAATTTGTGGCATTATTTGAAAATTAAAATCCATTCAAGTGCCCCAATGTGCATTCCAGATTTGAAGAAAATTTATCAAGAAGAATGGGAAAAAATTCCTAAAGAAACATGCGAGTCATTGATTAAAAACTACAAGAAGAGATTGGTTGAAGTGGAAATGAATAATGGTTATGCTACGAAGTATCAAATCAGAATTATCAGTTATTTATGTTCTGTACGAGCACATTTTTCACCTCTAAATATTTATATATATATATTAGTTACTATAATTTATTAGTTTCTTTTGCATACTCTTAGTTTATGTATGTGTATGCAAATGGTATATCACATTTATGTTCATTAGAAATTAAATAAATGAAGAATTTTGGCATGTACGAATATTTATTTACCCCTTCGGTATATATATATATTTATATATAAATAAATATATTTATATACATATATATATATATATTTATATATATATATATATCCATATATATATGTATATATATATTTATATATATGTATATATATATATATAT
>NW_026382877.1:0-239 GCF_001194135.2 Octopus bimaculoides | reverse complement strand
TATATGTGTATATATATATATATATATATGTATATATGTATATATATACACGCATACACACACGTGTGTATGTATGTATACAGACATGCACATACAAATTGATTTTTTAATGAAGCATGCATAACAGGGTTTATCTTCTGGGTTAGATTTACACCACACTAGAAATAACAGCCAAGTGCCCTGCAATTTTTATTGACTTTTTCCATATAAAACAACCAAACACACACACACACACACAC
>NW_026382876.1:0-384 GCF_001194135.2 Octopus bimaculoides | reverse complement strand
ATATATACATGCATATACGACGCAAATATGACGTCGTTAATATGAAGTGGCGTATTCAGTAGTGTTAATATTGACTGATTTTTTTCATAGCGAGATATCCAATCATATACAAATGATTAGAATATTTGATGTGTGCTATATCTGTCATGTTAACGATAACCTGCAAACATGATATCAAATAATGTAATTACATATAAAAATAATCTGATTGCCTTGAAACCTACAGGGAAAGAGTAAAATACAAGGATCTTTATGGAAACGTGCTCTTCCCATTGTGGTTGTGACATTAGCATGTACCTATATATGTGTGTGTGAATGTATATATATATATATATAGTATGCATTTATGTATAATAGTGTAAATATATATATATATATATATAT
>NW_026382875.1:0-282 GCF_001194135.2 Octopus bimaculoides | reverse complement strand
TATACACACGCATACGTCAAGATCACCAGCCCTCTTCCACACGCTCATACGAACTCTATTATACATACGCACGCGCACCTTCGTTTTGGGATCACCACAACTTTATTATCTCCCCTTCTTCCTAGCTCTTCTGTGTGACCATTCCGTACGGCATTCGCCATGATAGATCGCTAGCCACTACACATTCTTTTTTTTTCTCTCCTTGTTTTTTTTCGGTGTTCCTTTCTATGGGAGAGCGTAGGCTCGAAACGTTAAAGACCTTTTCACTTCCCGAGCGTTATA
>NW_026382874.1:0-269 GCF_001194135.2 Octopus bimaculoides | reverse complement strand
AGTGTGCTGTCTCTGAGATGGAGGACAATGTCATGCTTGTCATGTTCTTGCCCAACCAGAAGCACAGATATTTCATTTGCTGTTGGTGCATTAAACCTCCCTCCATGTTGACCAGATGGTTTCTTGTCTGATCTGATAACTACCTTATAATCCATGGAGTCAGGTGGAATTGTTTCAAGCGCAGTCTTGAAGCTTCTGATCAGGTTTTTGTTGTTATGAAGCATCTTTTGCAGAGACACTACAATGTTCATCCTGATTCCGGAAATGTT
>NW_026382873.1:0-242 GCF_001194135.2 Octopus bimaculoides | reverse complement strand
ATATACGTACACACAGACACACACACCTGCACACAAACATACATACACATGTATGCATACAGGTATATGCAAATACGTTCACATATGTATATACTTAAATTACCTAAATAAATATATATCTATGTATGTATATGCATATATTTTTATACGTATGTATTCATACGCATTTATACACATTTTGTATTTATATACATATATCTATATATCTATCTATGCGTGTGTGTGTGTCTCTGTCTATCTGT
>NW_026382872.1:0-524 GCF_001194135.2 Octopus bimaculoides | reverse complement strand
AAAACAACAGCTAATTCGCCCTTAAACTACACACATTTTTTTTTTGTTTGCTTCATAACCATGTTTAATGTATGTTAAAGGTAGACGTTTTATTTCGTTTATAATTTCATTATTTAGATAAGTTTTTGGGTAATTTTATTTTCATTCCTTGTTAGACCCCACTCATCTGTCGACAACTGTTTCCAATTAACCTGCAATCATTTTATCTACCTGGATCCCCCGGATGGAGTAATAGTTTAGCTGAGCCTAAAGAATGCATTCCGTTAGCAGTAGAAGAGATAACACCTGAATTGCTGCACAATGTGTTTCGTAATTCTAAGGAGGAATTTGGAATTTGCAAGTATACAGATGGAACACATGTTGATAATCTTCCATACGGTTTTCACATGAGTCTCATATATCTGTTTGTTTTCGCATAATTCGTTTATTCTTTTTATTCTTTTACTTGTTTCAGATAAGTTACGGGGACGTAAACACACCAGCATCGGTTGTGAAGCGATGCTGGTGGGGACAAACACAGACAC
>NW_026382871.1:0-264 GCF_001194135.2 Octopus bimaculoides | reverse complement strand
TACATACATACATACATACATACATACATACACACACACATACATACATTGCTTACATACCTACATACATACATACATACATACATGTGTGCATACACAAGTACACACGCACAAATAACGTCAAAATACAAAAGGAACGCAGCTCCGATAACGGACCGAGTCAACATCCATTCACAAGGTTGCAAAAGCAATGAAAATTTTTCGAAGACAAGTGGATTGTCTTAACCGAATTTGCCTTCGTTTGATTTCTGTAGTTATCACCAG
>NW_026382870.1:0-693 GCF_001194135.2 Octopus bimaculoides | reverse complement strand
AATTAGACTCTTTAGGGATCGTTCTCCTTGTTTATATATCCAAAGTTTTATATTTTTACATTTAAGAAAGAGATTTGATGCTAATATCCATATCAATGTATTTAATCCGATGTTAACACTTCTGTATACAACTATATTTGACTACTAAGTATAAGTCAAATACATCAGTTGCCATACACTTCATCAGGAATAACTTTCTTTAGAACAAAAAAACCCCACCAAATAATGAATTAATCGAACAAAAATCAAAAATTCAAAATTTAAAATCCATACCGTATTTCCAGCGTTAACCGGTCTAAGATAATTTTTCTCTTTTTATAACTAATTCCAATAAGGGGAGGTAACCCCTTGCCATATTCTATGACTCTATTACAATCATTACTGAATTTTTTTATATTAATTATTCTAGGCACATAAATTATATTATCCTAGGAGCCACTGCAAAGCCCACAATTACTATTGGCAAACCGTGCATTGATATGCCTGCCTTAAAGTCCAATATTATACTACATAGTACTATAAAATATGAACCATGAATAAATTATAAATAATAAATAACGTTCCATTGCAATAGGAATAATTATTTCTAGGCAATATTAATATCTTTAATATATAACTTAAATATAACACCTGTGGGTTTTGGAAAAAACTCCTAGAAATAATTATTCCTATTGCAATGGAACGTTATTTATT
>NW_026382869.1:0-430 GCF_001194135.2 Octopus bimaculoides | reverse complement strand
TATATATATATATATATATATATATATATATATAAGGCACTACATGGTACCAGACTAGATTTGAACCAGGAAGCTTTATTTCTAAGCCAATGGTTTTTATGATTTGTACTATCTATACAGGGTTGGCCAAAAGTCACCTGACAGAAATCAAAACCATTTAATTCCAAGGTTTATTTATGTTTAACAACCGAATGAATTTAATAAAAGCATCTAAATATGAGACATCATGAAAAAGTCCTTCTTGAACGACACATTTTACCATTCGAGTCAATGCAGAATTGCAGATAGTATTTATGGAATTTTGATTTACTGTCGGGTGACTTTTGGCCAACTCTGTATATATCCAAGAATAAGACACTTGATTACTGGAAATGAAACTGATCTAAACATAATGTAGATATAGGGCTTTCCTATAAGTAGGTTATCTCCC
>NW_026382868.1:0-225 GCF_001194135.2 Octopus bimaculoides | reverse complement strand
TATGTGTGTGTGCTTATGTATGTATGTAGCAGCTAATGTGTGCGTATACACTTTACGCATGTATATACTTTATGTATACTTGAAGTTTTTCTCGTTTGAGAAAAACCAAATCAAATTTTCTTCTGCTGGATTTGTCAATTTCTCTATGTATCTTCAAAGATCTGATGTAATGATTTTGTTTTGCTTTTTCTGACAAATTGACCTTTCCTCGTCATATAAGACTTA
>NW_026382867.1:0-556 GCF_001194135.2 Octopus bimaculoides | reverse complement strand
TTTTATTTTATTTTATCTTATCTTATCCTCTCGTGTACCCACTTACTTTTTTTACATTACTACCTTTTTTCGATATTTTATCGTTATTTTCCGTCGAATTTGTTAAGCTTTTAATTGTATTAATTGTTTTATAATTGTATTAATTTCTATTTTAACCTTTTAATTAATTTTTTTTATTTTATTTATTTTTTATTCTCTTATTTTAATTTTTAATTTTTAATTGTTTATCTTGTATCTATTATTTTGTGCATTTTTTATTCATTTCATATTTTTACATCTCATACCCTTCCCCCTTTTGTTCCCTTCTTTTTATTGATATCATTTTCTTTATATTTTATTTTATTTATGCATACACGCACACATACATATACACACGTACATATACACACTTACGCACAAATACACGTACGTGCACACATATAAACGCATATATACTTCCCACACATACCACACACGTACACATGCACACACATACATGCACGCAGACACACACACATAAACACACACACAAACGCGCATACATACACGCACGCACACAGGAACGCACATATACCTC
>NW_026382866.1:0-224 GCF_001194135.2 Octopus bimaculoides | reverse complement strand
ACAAACACACAGATAAAACAAGACTCGCACACAGATATATATTGACGTATGCATATGTATATATATTTTTATTTATGTACATCTAACTATTCATCTATCTAGCTATATATATACACATAACACACACACATATATATATAGATATAGATAGATATATATATTTATATATATATGTATATCTATCTATCCATCTCTCTCTCTCTCTCTCTCTCTCTCTCTCTCTC
>NW_026382865.1:0-413 GCF_001194135.2 Octopus bimaculoides | reverse complement strand
TGGATAAATTAGATTTAGCTAGTATATAAACGTGAACATTTCTATATATGATTATAGATACGTGATATTCGTATAAAAGTTAATAATTATGTGCGTCTGAGGAAGAGACGGAGATTTTACATTTCTAAACCATAATTCGATGTATAGTGAAAGCTCTTTTCAGAAATCTTATTTATTCACTTTGCTCGCTTTCAGTCCGTGATAATGGAACAAGTAACTGTACTTTGTAGAGCCATTTGGCATCTATTTCTAGCATGTGGCTATTCATTAGTGCTCTTATCATTATTATAATATTTATATAATTATATATACTTGTAATAATTATTAACTATATAGTTCATTACATGCTGGCTACTTGATTAAATCTTATAAATATACATATATATAATGAAGGATAATATATATATATATAT
>NW_026382864.1:0-298 GCF_001194135.2 Octopus bimaculoides | reverse complement strand
ATTACGATACGTAATCTAAAGTCAACAGTTCAAATACAGCATAAACATTTTGAATTCCTTAATATAACTAAGGGAAGGCTGGCCTTCTGCCAAAATATGACCCTCCCCCCAAAAGGCTAAGGCAACGAGAGAGACCACACCGCCATAATTGGCAGTCATTTTAGTCCACTTTTACAACAAATTAGCTTTGAATGGAGGATGGGTTGGTCAGATAAATACAAATATTTATATTATTAATATTATATATATTATGCATACATACATACATACATACATATATATATATATATATATATAT
>NW_026382863.1:37814-38446 GCF_001194135.2 Octopus bimaculoides | reverse complement strand
CTAGATAATAACAGAGTCAATAATATCTTCGCAAATATTTTCTCCTGAATATTTGCCCCTGATATTTCATAGCTCGATAAAGCTATCATAACTGCGTTCCACCAATGCTACTACTGGTGATATCATCAAATTTTGAATTTATCCACAGATGATATGAACAGTAGTGACATCTAACTTCAAATCTCAGTGTTTGAATATTTCATTTAAATATTTTTACGCATCATGTGTTCTGTTTTTGGCGCAAAACAAAACCAGTTGCACAGTCAGAGACTAACGTGAACAGTCATGGATTTAAATTGGTGGTCCACACTGACGAAGCTCAAGGTTGAATAACCAAAAGCAGAAACCTGGTTTGTGGATATCCGTAATTGCATAATATTTTTATTTGTGTTGTTAAATGTTTTACTTCGGTCTGTTTTCCTCGCATACTGGTTTTCTCTGTTATATTGGTGCGCTACGGTGGATTATTTAAGACTTGGCTCTTATTTCTAGCAGGTAGATGCTCATTAAGCATCATTACGATATTTCATAGCTCGATAAAGCTATCATAACTGCGTTCCACCAATGCTACTACTGGTGATATCATCAAATGTTGAATTTATCCACAGATGATATGAACAGTAGTGACATCT
>NW_026382863.1:27898-36575 GCF_001194135.2 Octopus bimaculoides | reverse complement strand
GCCCTCCTCTGCCCTGCGGCGATACAAATTACGCATGAAAAAGCAAGCAAGCAAACAAACAAAAAAACGTCTGCGAGCGATCATTGCATTTTATTTTATTCATCATTCATTAACCACCAAATTTTCATTCTCTTCTTCCTTCTCGAACATTCTGGAACATCAAGCAGCGCGCTCGTGTTCTTCATCTCGGCTTACATCGGCACTTCGTCAGCACACGCGGCCAAGTGAACCTTGCACCTTCTTGAGCACACTTTAGTTTCAAGGCGGCAAGTAGAGAGAAGCGAAGAATTGTGGTTAATCAGGCGTGAAAGAAATAAGCATAGCGGTATTATGGTGTGGCGGTGTTAAGGTCTGGCGGTGTGTGGTTTTGTAGGTGGTGGTGAGGGGGTGCAAGCGATGGGCGAACAAAGCTCAAGTACTGCAGCAGTTATTGTTGTTATTTATGGAGGTGGTGGTGGCGGTGGCGGCAGTGGACGTGGTGGTGGCGGTGGTGGAGGCCATGTTGTTGATGTTGTTGTTATTGTAAGTGACCCTTTGCTTTGCTCTGCTCCGTGCCTCGTGATGTTGAAGAGCAATTTATGGCCGTTTGATGTTTCCGGCGTCCCCCACCCCACAAGAATACGGCTCAACCTCTTTTCTCCACCCACCCCTTTCCGATACTGCTTCTCTTCAACATCATCATCATCAGTAGCAGATGCAGCAGTAATACCGTCCTACTCCAACCACCTCTAGACATCACCAGCACCACCAACAACCCCACTCGTTTGTTGTACACATACACATAAACACACACACATGCAAACGCTCACACACACATAAACACACACACGCTCATGCACATAGGCACGTACACACAAGTTCAGTCAAGCGAGACCACATTACCTGTGTCGGGTCGTTGATAAACTTCAGTGAAAGATGAAGTCAAGTCGAGGCTTGAAAAGAACTTAAAGAAGGAGAGAGGTGGACGAGAAGGAAAATGATATAAGAGAAGGAAGGAAGGAAGGAAGAAATGAAGATAGATAGAAAAAGAGGAAGGAAGAATATGGATGATAAAGAAAGAGGAAAAAAGGAAGAAAAAAAATTAAAATTTAAATAAAAAAAGGAAATAAAAAAGAATAAAATAAGAACTTAAAAGAAAAACGGTAAGAGAGACAGCAGCAACAGCAATAACAACAACAACACCAAATTAAAGTTGAAAGAAATTCAGAAGAAATTGTTAATTTAAAAAAAAAATGAAAGATAATGTGGAGAAAATTGAAATAATGAAGAAAAAAGACAGAAGATAAAGAGAGGAAGGGAAAGAGAATAAGAGAAGAGAGAAAACGAAGGAGGGGGAGAGGAAAACGAAGAAAGACAAGTGGAGGAGGAGAATGAGCTGGTGGTGGTGGAGGAGATCGTTAGGAAGAAGATAAAAAGAAAAAGTAAAGAGAAGAAGAAGGAAAATACGAATGCAAAAGTAAAAGAGAAATGCTGGGTAAAGTAAAAAATAAAATAAAATAAAAAAAGTTCAATTTAATAACAATGAAATTAAAGAGATTTAACGTATCGTCTGCTTTTATTCATTTTATTCATTTTAAGTCAAGAAACTTTAATGTATCGTCTGCTTTATTCATTTCTATTTCAAGTCAAGAAACGAAATGTTAATTGGAACCTGATTTTTTACAAATAAAATAAGAAAAGAAATGAAATTGAATAATTAAATAGATAAATGAATATATAAATGAATATAGAAATATATAAATTTACATAAGGAACATCGTTTTCTCTTCTCTTACAGAGAGAAAATATTGGCGGTATAACTTCTTTAAAAATCTCGTTATATATTTTAATGACTCCGTGATAAGGACATGCTCATCTTTCAAAAATCTTCCAACTGTCATAAATGTATATACACATACATCTACACAGATGCCCCAACACATAACATGTAAAAGTAAACTGTACAGAAGTCCGTCATATATATGTGTGTGTATAATATCCATCTATCCATCTATCTATCTGATTGTAATTATTATTAAGTATTAGTAATAACAGTTTCAAATTTTTGGCACAAGCCAGTAGCATTTTGAGGGGAGGGGAAGTCGATTACATCGACTCAAGTATTGACTGGCACTAATTTTATCAATTCCGAAAGAATGAAAGGCAAGGTCCACCTCGGTGGAATTTGAACTTGTGTCCATGAGTAGGTACCCCCCCCCACACACACACATGTATGTATGTATCTTCATCTTTTATTTTATTCTTTATTCTTTAACCTTCTTTTACTTGTTTCAGTCATGAAAAATGTTTAGTCAAATGATTCAACTCCAGTACTTATTATCTTTAAAGCCTGATACTTATTCTATCGATGTCTTTAGTCGAACCGCTAAGTTACGAGGATGTAAACACAAGCACCGGTTGTCAAGCAGCGTTGGAAGCCAAACATAGACACAAGGGGACACACGCACACAAATTTTGAGGGAAGGGGGCCCAGTCGATTACATCGAAAGCCAGTACTTGACTGGTATTTTATTTTGTCAATAACGAGATGAAAGGTAAAGTTAACCTCAGCGGTATTTGAACTTAGAACGCAAAGTGTCAGAAACATCTAAGCATTTTATCTGACGGATAAACGATTCAACCACTTCGCTGTCATGGACTTCAAGATTTCTGCAAACATAGCCGTATTCTACTTTTATAAAAATACAAGGCGTGTTCCAAAACTCTTCGGATGTTTTCAAGAGAGACATTTCTTAATCTTAAAGGAGTACAAAACTCTAATCTCCTTCAAAGTAGGATCATCCTATTTCAATGCACTTTCTACAGCGCTGCAGCCACTTCGTGAAGGCTCCATGGAAGTCCTCCAAAGGGAATTTATCCAGGATCCTTGTCACAGCCTCCTTCATCCTCAAAATGACTGTACTTGAGGTTCTTCTTCAACTTGGGGAACAGCCAAGAATCGCAGAGAGCTAGAGGAATACAAACAGCAGTAGTGACTGCAACACATATTTTTTATACGAAAGGACGGTATTGTACATCACAATAAATCTATTTAGTTGATAAATTAATCAGGTAAAAAAGAATTGTAATTTTATCTGAAATATCTCTCAAATTTACTACTTATTCCCTTAAAAGCAGTGATTCGATAGTTTTGATGAGAATAGGATTGTACATAATTCCTCTCTCTCATTCTCTGTATTCAATCAAATATAGGATCGAATAAGTTGTGCTTAAGTGTTGTATTAAAGCATTTTGTGTTATGTTATTCTATTTGAAACGTACGTAGCTGATAATTTATGAATAAATCTCCATTTTTGTGTGTTTTTCACTGCATATATACTGTATTCATTAAGTGCTTGATCATCTGATTAACAAACTGGATAGGTGGCAGAAAGTTAATTTACAACGTATGGAGATTACTGTGGCATTCACGGAACAATTTAGCTAGCCGAGTTCGATACCTACAGAGTGCTTTAAAAGTATTCTTTAATCTTTTTTCACTTCATAATATGTATACATACATATATATACATCTGCGTGGTGAGAGAGAGACAATCTTGCACACACAAATGGACGCAAATATTTATATATACATATATATATATACACCTACAGAAACATACAAATATAACACACACACACATACATGTATATGCATGTGTGTGAGCGTATGTGATCGCGTGTATACATACGTGCATTCATATATGCATTCATGCATTTACATACATACATACATGCATACATACATACTCACACACACACACACATATACTTATATATAAATATAATGTGTATGTACAAGAAGATATTGATTAAAAGAATAGATAGGTGGATAGATAGAAAGATAGATAGGCAGATAGACTTATATATATATATAATTAGATACATTGGTGAATAGTTAGATAGATAGACAGATAGAGTTATAGACAGATATACTCACGTTAGTATATATGCATAAGTGTTGCTAATACATCAATGTACCTCTCCTTGCACTCGCACGCATATGTCATAATAAAGAACTCCAGGTTTACAATGCTTGTCTCACACACATTCACACAAATACAGAGACAAAGACTCGTACACGTATGCACGGACACTTGGACATACACAATAATTGTACATATATCTGTATATGTATACATGTGTGTGCGTGTGTGCGTGTGCATACACATACACACACAAGCATACATGTAGTTTATATTGCACTTACGCCCATAAGCACATACACACTTGCTTATACGCACACATGCATAGATGCATAGATGCATGCACACATATATATATGCATGCAGGCCCATCAGGTGCCATTCTGACTAATGTTTGCATAATATGTGACTTGTTTGTAAAGTCAAGACCTCGGTCTAACCTTAACGGGCGTTCTGCATGTCAGACATGTAAACACCCACCCACAGGGGAAGGAGTAAAAGTGGGAGTAGGGCAACAAGAGCGACCACCACCGACATCACCCACCACCACTACCACCACCACCACCACAACTACCACCAAAACCACCAATACCACCACCACCACCACCACCACCACCAAAACCACCAATACCAACACCACCATCACCACCACCACCACCACCAAAATCACCACCACCACAACAACAACAATAATAGCAACACTATCAGCATAACCATCATCATCACCATCAGCAATAACAGCAACGAAATTATAATAATCAACAACAACAACAGTAGCAGTAACAACAACAGCAGCAGCAACAGCAGCAACAACACTAACAATTACAGCAACAGCAACATCATCATCCTCATCAGTAATAACATAAATAATAACAACAGCAGCCACAACAACAACAGCAACAACGATAGTGTCATCACATCCATATTTGCAGCGATTACAGCAACAAGAACAACACCAATGACGCTTGCAGTAATGAAAACCTGATCGACTACAGTAAGGTCCAACAACAATAACAACAACAGTGGAACAATGGCTGCCAAAAACGTCAAGAATAACAACGACAGCAGCAAAAGTAATGGACGAAGACAGAAGCAGCAACTGTTGTGTCAACAACAACAACAAAAACAATAACTCGAATCACAAATACAATAATATCACTGCCGCCGCCGCCAACGCCACCACCACCACCACCACAACTATCAATACCACCACCATACCACTACCAAAGCCACTACCACTACCAAAGCCACTACCACTACCAAAGCCACTACCACCACCATGATGTCAACACACACCATAACCGCTACCAACACTAACTCGACTACAATCATAACCAACTCTATCGCCTCCACCAATAATCGTCATCACACCACCACCAGAACCATCACCACCACCGCTACCGCCACAAATCACCTAGCATCAACATCACTAAAACAACGACCAGCATTACTACTACTATTACTACTACCACCACCACCACCACCACCACCACCACCACCACCACTACTACTACTACTACTACTACTACTACTACTACTACTACTACTACTACTACTACTACCACCACCACCACCACCACCACCACCACCACCACCACGACTACTACTACTACTGCTGCTGCTGCTGGTGTTGCTGCTAGCAGCAGCTGCTACCACCACCACCAAAACCACCACCACCACCATCACTAAACACACGAGCGCGCACACCTTGCAAGAATTTTACGATAAAAAAACTTGGTTTTATTTTATTTTACTCTATTTTTATTTTGTATTTTCTTTTTCGTTTTCCCCACCCCTTATATAAAATGGCGTCACTTGCACGATTTTTGATTATTTTTATTTATATTTTTTTATGACAGACGTGACCAGGGAGCGGGTGGTGGAGGAACATGTGCCTAAACAGCCGGACGGACGGGACCAGACATGGTGGGATAGAATCATTGTCAGGTAAATCTAATGATTTCCTGAATACTGAAACTTGGACGCTAGTGTCACCAAAGCCAGGGTGGTGGAGATGGTGGTGGTGGTGGTGCTGGTAGGGTCAGTGGTGGTAATAGTGATGGTGGTGGTAGTAATGTTGGTGATAATAGTGTTGTTGTTGGTGGTGGTGGTGGTAGCGGTGACAGTAGTAGTGATGGTGGTGTTGGGAACTTATGTATTCTGGTAGTTCGGATTGCTAGAAAGGGTAGCTAAAAAGTTATGCTCGAATGACATCTTACCGCCATGATAAAAGAGAAGGACAACTTGTTGGAATGTAGGCTTATGATGTGTACTGTTCAATGGTCAAGAAATTGATGGTCAAGAAAATAAGGGTGATTATACCTGGCGAGTTGAGGCGCAATGGCCCAGTGGTTAGGGCAGCGGACTCGCGGTCGGAGGATCGCGGTTTCGATTCCCAGACCGGGCGTTGTGCGTGTTTGTTGAGCGAAAACACTTAAAAACTCCACAAGGTTCCGGCAGGGGGTGGTGGCGACCCCTGTTGTATTTTTTCGTCCCAACTCTCTCTCACTCTTTCTCCCTGTTTCTTGAGTAACACTGCGATGGACTGGCGTCCCGTTCAGCTGGCGAGGAAAACATACGCCATAGAAACCGGGCCCATGAGCTTGAAAAGGGCGCATAAATAAAAAATAAAATGCCAGGCCAAACAATTAAGCTCTTTGCAGATAAAAATATACCAGGCTAACAGAAAAGTGTTGTGATCGGTATTGTATTTCAAGTAATCCGCAGCCGAAAGCCCAAGTATCACTTCCTGTCGGTCATGGCTATTCCTCTCACTACTTCTCCTTCACTGTATTAGTATTTCATCTCCTCTCCCTTCATCTCTCACTCAATATATATATATATATATATATTTGGATTACTTTTCCGTTTGAGGGCGGTCGGGTTCAGTTTCTGTATTCTTGTCTGTGTGAGCAATCCAGTTTATTTCAGATTTTCTCATTTTAAAATCATCTCCGGCAAATCGTTGAGAGGACGTTGGTGATGGCGGAGGTTTGCGCTCTCTGAGTGCTCTTGTTTGACTTTGCCTTGGTTTTATCTTTCTAACACTTGTGTAATTTACTCCACCAACATATTTAAGAAGCATATCTTAACCTCCCTATTGCAGCTGTACCAATGATACCGGGTTCTATAATTCAGGATTACATGTAGTCTTAACATTACTGTCATTACTTATAGTTTATTTATTTATAATCTCCGATTACTAGTTTTAACTATTTCTGTTAACTGTTTTGTACTTATATGAATTCCTGGTGATTAATTAGATAGATGGTGAAACTTCAAGTTTAAAATAATTTGCAATATCATGGCTGCCTTTTGGTTTGTAAATTTGCAAATATTCCCCCATCCGCACCCTCACATAGTTAACAAAAATATAATAGTAAATGCCAAAAGGCTGTCACTGATAAATGAATTGTGGGGGCATCAAATTTCTGTACTGGATGTCAATACTATTCAACTGTAGCTAGAGAGAACAATAGCTGAAGGTTGATAGCTAGAAACAAATGATTTAGTTCTCTATAAATGCCACACTGACTAAATTCCATCCTCTTTCTTTTCTTTTCTGTTCTTTTTTTTTTTTTTTGACTGCTGATTTGTTTTGGCTCCGACGAAGGTATCATTGTGAGGATGGATGCCAAAATTTCCAGTCAATCAATGAGTGCACCCAAATTTACGTCTGAAACAGCTGTAAGCCTACAATAACTAAATAAATGTACAGAACACATTATTTCTATCTATATACATACATGCATGCATACATACATACATAGATACATACATACAAATAATAAATGAGTATATGCATATATACGTACATGTATGTACATACCTACGTTTACCTGTATATATAGATGCATATCTGGGTACACGACGTTGCAAACAAAACGTACACAGAAAAATAATAAACGGAGTACAGAAAACACACAGGCCACATAGAGAACATTTCCTTCATCAGATGCCACCATTCTAACACTGGCGTTTCGAAGAGTTAGGGCAGGACGCATCGTTAAAATGGCTCTTCTCACGGACCACAAATTAAATTTGTACCATGGAGGAATGTAGTGGCGGACAGAAAACAAGACGGGAAAAGGAAACAGTGAAAATAAACAAAAAAGGTTATACGGCCAGACGTGAAAAAATATGTGCATATTGAACGCTATACATACATACGCACGCACGCACACATATATATATATACAAAGATAGATAAATTGATAGATAGATAAATAAATAGATAAATAGATGGATAGATAGATATATATATATATATATAGATGTGTAGCTGACAAACGCATCATATGCAAATCCAGAAGACGCTTAATGTTACACCCTGATAATCTACTTCTACACATAGTGCTGTCAATGAATCATCGTCAGAACAGCTGAAGACTAACCTCTGATGAGGAAACAATTAGCCACAAAACAGACACGTCAGATGATTCACACTTATCTTTCTGCTCACTTAAGAGAACAAGAGGAGGTTTTCACAGCCTTTGTAATATCTACAGTTTACAGTTTCAAATAAAAAACTGTAGACATACCTACAGCTTACACAATTCTTTTCATATTCTGAGTCATAATTTTCTTTTCTACCTTTCATATTTTACTTATTTCAGTCATTAGACTGTGGTCATGCAGAAAGAATCGACCCCAGTACTTAATTTTTCAAAGCTTGGTACTTATTCTATCGGTTCCTTTTGGCCGAACCGCTAAGTTCCAGAGTTACAGGAGCGTAAACACACCAACAGCCGTTGTCAAGTGGTAGTGAGGAA
>NW_026382863.1:25458-27500 GCF_001194135.2 Octopus bimaculoides | reverse complement strand
TATATATATATATATATATATATATATATATATATATATATATATATATATATATATATATATGCAACGGACTTTATTAAGTTTCCGTCGACCAAACTCACAAGGCTTTGGTCCATCCGAGGCTATAGTAGAAGATACTTGCCGAAGATGCTACGTAGTGAGACTCAAGCCGAAACCATGTGGTTGGGAAGCAGATTTCTTACTACACAGCTATGCTTCACCTATAGATATCTTCTATTTAATTTTAAAGCTGATTTTATCATTAAATAAAATTTAAAATGTGAATGCCAAGTTGTAACACTTTTCGCGCCGTTTGCGTGGATCGCAAAAACAAAGTTTGAAAATCGATGGTGTAGCTGGTCTGTAGGTGTGGTCTATAAGCAACCCCTGTGCGCTGTTTCACTTTCTTTCGTAATTTGTTTGTAATCTTAACAGTTGATACTTTCATATAAGGAATTTATATTTCGCAATATCTGAGTTGTTCTATGTTTTATATCTGTTCTATTAATCCGGTAGGTTCCTTCCTTTGGCACTCCGTCGGTTACGACGACGAGGGTTCCAGTTGATCCGATCAACGGAATAGCTTGCTCGTGAAACTAACGTACAAGTGGCTGAGCACTCCACAGAGATGTGTACTCTAAACATAGTTCTCGGGGAGGTTCAGCGTGACACAGAGTATGACAAGGCTGGCCCTTTGAAATACAGGTTCAACAGAAGCAAGAAGAAAGAAGGAGAGAAAGTTGTGGCGAAAGAGTACAGCAGGGTTCGCCACCATCCCCTCCCTTGCCAGAGCCTCGTGGAACTTTAGGTGTTTTCGCTCAATAAACACTCAGAACGCCCGGTCTGGGAATCGAAACCGCAATCCTACGACCGCGAGTCCGCTGCCCTAACCACTGGGCCATTGCGCCTCCACAATCCGGTAGGTAATATTAAAGTAAAATACTTATTTATGTATCATAATTAGTCGAATATCTACATTCTGTTATTTGTAGCATTATCCAGGTAGGTGATCTGGCAGAATCGTTAAAACAACTGGCAAAATGCTCAGCGGTGTTTCGTCCGTCTTTACGTGCTGAGTTCAAATTCCACCGATGTCGACTTTGCCTTTCATACTTTCGGGATCTTTAAAATATGCACCAGGCGAGCACCGGGGTCGAAGTAATCGACTTACTTCTCCTTACCCCCTCAAATATCAGGCCTTGTGCCTATAGTGGAAAAGATTATTTGTAGCTTTATCCACTTCGAGTTCCAAGGTTAAAAGCACAATATTTAATTTTCAAAACAATTTTGTCATTAACCAAAACTTTTAAAATGTTAATGCCGTGTCGTAACACATTTTGCATGTATCTTAAAAGAAAAGAAAAAATAAGAAAAAAAAAACGAATAGAAAAATCGAAAATCGCTGGTGTAGATGGTCGGTGGGTGTGGTCTATGAGCAACCTCTGTGCGCTCTTTTAGCTTCTTTGTTTTGATTCGTTGTGAAGATATTGGGGGCCTAGGGAGGACTAGCATAATCCCCGATGGGTCCAGATACTCACAGTATGATGTAGTTACCATCTGTTAGCGGTAGGTTTATTCAACCCCTGCTTTACGTATCAGTACAGATTGAAGAAGTATATGCTCTGTCATACTGTCTGGCCGTAAAATTTACTTCTCACCAACACAAATATCAAACTATTGGTTAAGATATCTCAGGATTAACGCAACTAAACTGTATTCGAAATTCTCCTCAATAATCTTGAGTTTAATTCGCAGCGATTGTGACTTGTCCAGTCGTGACTCTGTGGTTAAGAAGCCCGCTTTGCAATCATATGGTTTCGGGTAGTAGTAGTAGTAGTAGTAGTAGTAGTAGTAGCAGTAGTAGTAGTAGTAGTAGTAGTAGTAGTAGTAATATTGTCGGTCATTGTAATAGTGATGATGTTGATGTTGGGTCATTTGTGGCGGTCCTCCTGGGCAAGTGACTTTTACTATAGCTCTAGGTCGATTAATGACTTGTGAATGAATTCGACTGAAGGAAACTGTGTGGAAGCCCATCATATATA
>NW_026382863.1:17434-17967 GCF_001194135.2 Octopus bimaculoides | reverse complement strand
ACACACACACACACACACACACAAACACATACATGCATGGAAACAAACTGAAATGCGCCTGTAAAGCGACGCATATACACGACCCCCATATTGCGGCTTACATACGCGCTTACGGGCGAGTTAGTTTGACTGACGGACGAAAATAAAGACATCTACACATTTGTAATTGTGTGTGTCAATAGGCACACATACAGAAATGAGTGTAGAAGCACACATGAATGTATTCTTGCCTACTTTCATGTATGTGTACGCGAGTGTGTGTGTGTGTGTGTGTGTGTGTGTGTGTGTGTGTGTGAGTGTGTGTTTGTGCTTGTGTTTGATATATATTTTTACATACATATATATGTGTATATATATATATATATAAAGATATCTGTATGTATGTATATATGTAAGTGCGTGTGTGTATATATACATATATGTAAGTGTGTGTGTATATACATATATGTGTGTGTGTGTGTGTGTGTGTGTGTCTGTGTATACATATATACAAACATATATATATATAGAGAGAGACACACAAACATATATAT
>NW_026382863.1:5977-15996 GCF_001194135.2 Octopus bimaculoides | reverse complement strand
GTGTGTGTGTGTGTGTGTGTGTGTGTGTGTGTGTGTGTGTGTGTGTGTGTGTGTGCGTTTGTGCTTGTACGTGTGTGTGTTTACGTTTTGCGTAAGTCTGTGTGGACGTAAGTAATTTGAAACATGAGCTCATTACATACATACATACATACAAAAAGCATGCTTATACACACACACACACACACACACACACATATATATTTGCGCACACACACTTACACTCAAATCTACATGCACGTAAACACATGCATAAACAATGTATAGTATATGCATACACATATAATGAAAACTAGACATAACAATCCTAATACAATGATACAGTGATGCATATATGCATACAAACATATATATATATATATATATATATATATACATACATGCATGCATATCATGTATATATATATATATATATATATATATATATATATATATATATATATATATATATACACATATACACACACATATATATATACATCAAAATATATGTGCGTGCGCGTGTATGTACACATACAAACGAACATTCCATAAGATACATGCACACATACACATGTATAATACATGCATAAATATACCTACTACGTACACACACATACACACATTCATACATGCACACGCACATGATTAGTTACACACATGCTTAGTTACACACATACATAGTTACACACATGCATACACTCATACACACATACATACATACATACATACATAATACATACATACATAATACATACATACATACCCGTCTGGAGCAAAGTATGTCTGAAATTGGGATCTTGGAGAGAGAATGCAAATCTTTAATTCATATGCTACAAATGATAATGATATTTGGGACTATATATATCTGTAAAACACTCTTAAGCTTTTAAGTTTTGAAGGATGATAAATAAAACAAGACACTTTCCTTCACAAACTTGCTACCAAGTGGGTGACCGGTCCAAACTTACTTTAAAATTAAAAAGAGAAAGTGAAGAATACATACATACTTGTATGAAAGCATACATACATACATACATACATTACATTACATACATAATGGACCAATAAAACTGTGGTGCAGGAAAAACATCCAGCTGGAGGAACGAATTAGCAGCGGTGGAACAAAACGGAATTGGAAGACAAAAATACATGAGAAAATACGATATCAAAATGGCGGTTTGAAAACAAAATGGTCGAATATAATCTTTGGTAGCACAAAATCCAAACGGAGGAACATGAGCGGGATTGAAAGGAGGAGACAATATATAAATGAAGAAATAAATTTAAGAAGGAAAAGAAAAAAGAAAGCAAAAATAAAACAATTTTCAAGCAATAAATGAAAGAACAGAATTCAAAAGGAATGAAAATATTTGGTAAAATATTCTTTTTTAAAAATATTAAAAAATTCATCACGTGACTTTAGTTATCAAATTATTGTGAAAAATTTTGATTTTGCACAAGATTTTTAAACTTTGGTTTGGTTATTTTTATTTTTTGATTTGTTTTTTTTATTTTGGGTTTTTGTTTTTACTTTTGTTTTGTTTATTTTTTTGAAGTATGAGTATTTGCTTAGTAGAAACTAAGAGGTGTGTAGATGCTCCGTTCATTTTTATCCTCCAACGTATGTATATTTGTATGTATGTATGTATGTATGTGTCTATCTGTTTGTTTGTCTGTTTGCCTATCTATCTATCTATCTATCTATCTATCTGTATGCATATATATAAAAAAACTTACGTACATAGAAAAATATATACAGAAATCTAGATACACAAAAATGTCAACTTATTCATATAAAATTTTGCTTTAACACACGCGCACACACAGACACACACACCCAATCACACCCACACATGGAGACGCATGTTATATATAAAGAAAGTCGCATATTTAGATTCTGTGAAGCTTGTAATACAGGCATCCATATGTGAGCGGGATTGCATGTTATATATATATATATATGGTGGTTGTCTACTCCTTAAACAGAGTTTGACCACCTCCTGCACCTACACCTTAGCCCTTTCATGGCGTCTGATGTGGCTTTTTAAACCAGACAGTGTTTTGAAAAAACACCCACACAGATTGCACCTCTGATTTGCACTACCAATACCTGCAAGTAAGTTCTGCTCATTGTGGATCCTAACATGTCTTTTAAGACCCCCATTGGATTTGCATATATATATATGTAAAGCAAATAAGTAACAAGGATGTCACGGTACTAATGCAATACGGCCGTTTCAGGCAGTTCCATTTAATCGAATAATGCATGCAATTGTTCGATTAAATGCATTGATCGATTAAATGGAAGCGTCTGAAACGGCTGTACTGCACTAATACCTTGACATTCGTGTTATTTATTTGCTTTTTATTCACCATACTTCGAGCTGTACTGATAATACCAGACTGACTTGATGCCTCAACTTCAGTACCTGATTCAACTTACAACTATATTCTTCTTCTTCTTCTTTGTATTGCTATTGTTATTATTCTATTGTTCGTTTCTGTCATGCGGCTGCTGTCGTGCTGGAGCATCACCATGGTTTTTCACCGTTACTTATGATTATCCTTCGGCTGATTACGTCAGGCTGGCTTGGTTTCCCATCAGTACTCCTGTATGAGCCTTTGTCCCAGCTGTTGGCCCATTTTGGTGTATAAGGGAGTTTTATTCCGCTGCTCTCATCTGTAGCTCATGTCGAGCAGTCGCTTCATCTGGTATTGTGGAGAGGAAGATGTCTAGTTCGTTTTTCAAGACATCTACGTCCACATTATGGAGATTTCTTAATTTTTGTGGCAGGGCATTGAAGAGCTGTGGGCCTTTGAACCCTAGACTATTTCAGTACCTGATCTTGAACTTAGATGAAGTGGATGGTCCCTTTGGTATAATACAATGGCATCTAGTTCTGGCATTTATGTAACGTTCAATGCCGAAATTAGGTACTAGCCCTTCTTGAGTTTTCCATATGTCGATAATTACATATCTGACGCGCCTTCGCTCCAGAGAGTAAAGTCGTAGACTTTTCAGCTTATCCCTGTAGCTCATCTGCTGCATTGTTTCAATCTTTTTAGTGTAGTGACTTTGGACCGCTTCAAGCTCTGCTGTTAGTTTGGCACAATGCGGTGATTATAGCTGAGAGCAGTAGTCCAGGCGGCTGAGAATAAAGGTCCTCCACAGGGTCAACATAAACTCTAGGCTACTTGTCTTGAAGGAATTTAGTATCCATCCTGTCAGTTGTCTGCACTTCGCTGCCATTTTGGTAATGTGCATATGAAATGATGCACCATTTCTCATACCGATCCCCAAGTCTTTTACTGTCAGTAATTCTGGAATCGCAGCACTTTTGGGTCCTGTATATGCAAGCTGTGGTACGTTTGTGAGTTGATAGTGCAGTGCTTGAAATTTCCCAGCATTAAACTGCCTGTTATGTACTTCAATCCACTTGTTTATTGCACTCAGGTTCTGCTGTAAGCTTGAGACGTCATCTGGATTTTTTATTGCCTGTTTTGTATCATTGGCCTAGCTAGTGTGAATAGCTGTCCAGTGGCCATGAGAATTTCTAAGAGGGCTCTATAAGCAGTAATAGCCCCGACCGAGACAGTACTCTGGAGGGGGGGGGCGCCACTAGGAATATGAGTTTCCACAGAAAGCGCACCATTAGCTGCAACTGCATGACTTCTTCTGTCTTTAAGGAAGTCATGCAGCCACTCTTCCAGTTTACCAGCAATGCCAAGATCTCGCACCTTGTGACATGTGCCATGATCTATCTAATGAAAGGCCTTGTGACATGTGCCATGATCAACTTTGTCAAAAGCTTTTGCAAAGTCAAGTATATCATACTAACATCTGAATGTTCAAGCAACTGTTTCAAAACCCTGTCATAGTGCTGTAAAAGCTGTGTGATGCAGCTTCTTCCTGGACGGAAGCCATGCTGTGTATTGTTCAGTAAGTCATTTTCTTCTAGGAACATTGTCAGTTTATTCGTATGATTTGTTCCATGACTTTATTGATATGTGAAGTCAGAGAGATTGACTTGTAGTCTTTGGCTGCTGCTCTGCTCCCACCTTTGTGGATAGGGCATATAATGCTTTTAGTGTGTGTGTGTGGAGAGAGAGAGAGAGAGAGAGAGAGAGAGAGAGAGAGAGAGGCGCAATGGCCCAGTGGTTAGGATAGTGGACTCGCGGTCGGAGGATCGTGGTTTCGATTCCCAGACCGGGCGTTGTGTGTGTTTATTGAACGAAAACACCTAAAGCTCCACGATGGATATATATATATATTTATGCAGACACATAACATAGACATTACACACACACACACACACGAATGCGCATACAGTCATACGCACACACGTACATCTCATTCGTATTTTAAGTAGATGTTTTATTTTTCACAATATTTCTAGTCAAGTTATTTCAACAACAGAAAAATAAAAAAGAATTTAGAGTCCTTTTTTTTGACCGGGTTGGGCTAGCGGTTGAGGTTGTCCTAATCTCGCCTCTTTGGAATCGTTGTCCTGATTATCATCGTTATATTTATAAAACTAAATACAACAATGACAACAGCCACAACAACAACAACAACAACAACAGCAACAACAACAAACGTAAGCAAACAGACATATCACAGACACAGAAATAAATCTTTCAGTAAGCAAAATCATCCAGAAAGAAATAACAGCAGCAAAAAAAGAAACAACCAAAAACAAAACAAAAAACACAAAACAACCCCGAAAAACCACCAGACCCTCCACTTCTATTCCGCTACTTCAGAAAAATCTGTATACATCCACAGGTCTTTGATAAAGAAATCATTGGCTTTATGATACTTCAGATTCATAACAAGAAAGGAAACTAAATGATAAAATTAAACAAGAAATAAATGAAAGAAATAATGCTTCCGCCTCACTTAAAAGAGACAAAAATTTAAAATAAATATCTCACTACACCCCCAAGTATTTTTCATTGCTGTCTTTTACTCTTTTGGAAGCCCCCTCTCTTTTCTTGTGTTCTTCAAGTAATGCTTTAAAATCTTTAGAGAATCGCCAATTATCATCCTTGAATATTCGATGCAAAAAAAAAAACTAAAGAATAAAATAATTAAAATCAAATTGGAAATAAGTAAAACCTATTGTTTGTGCAACGACTTTTCATTCTTAATTTTTTTTTAAGGTCCTTCATCCTTTGTTTTTGCAGAAATAAAAAAGCAACCTGGATGCCTTTTGTTATTATTATTATTATTATTATTATTATTATTATTATTATTATTGATATCGCCATCATCATCATAATCATCATCATCATCATTATCATTATCATTATCATCGCCGAGGTGGAATAAACATAATTGCAATGAACGAAACGGGATATATACTTACAAGCATACAAGGCACAGGCGTGGTTGTGTAGGTGAGAAATTTTCATCCAAGCCCCATGGTTCTGGGTTCAGTCACACTGCGTGACACATTAGAAAAGTGTCTTCTACTGTAAACTCGGGCTGAGCAAGGCGTTGTGAGTGGATTTGGTTGATGGAACCTGAAAGAAGCGTGTCGTGTATATATATATATGTCTTTTATTTTCTTTTATGTTTCAGCCCAAAAGGCTGTGACGATGTTGAAGAGCCGCCAGTGCGCCAGAGCGCACGCACGCTCTCTCTCTCTCTCTCTCTCTCTCTCTCTCTCACACACACACACACACACACACACACATGTTTACCACCCGCAAACATATTTGCCAGTATGTACACAGTGAAGTATTACTATAGTGTTGTATATTATCGACTGCTATTTCCAGTAAATACTGGTGCATTGTCGTATCACTTTTCTATATTAATATATATATATATTTATATATATATTATATGTATATTATATTATATATAAATATATATGTATATAAATAAATATATACAATTTGATGGATAGAAAGATACACCCCCCCCATATGTATGAGTATGCGTCTTTGTGTCTGTGTCCATCTCCCACCAGACAACCATTTGACGGCCGGTATTGGTGTTTCTACGTCCCCGTAATCTAGCGGTTCGACAGAGCATGCAGATAGAATAAGCATCATGCCTAAAATAAGAAAATGAAATAAGTACAGCGTTCAATTCTTTCGATTAAAGTTCTTCAAAGTGGTGCCCCAGCATGGCAGCAGTTTAAGGAATGAAAATGAATGAAATAAGTAAATAAGTAAAAGATAAAAGATACATACATACGTGTGTGTGCATGTGTGTATGTGCGTGTGTGTGAGTGAGTGTGTATGTGTGTGTGTGTGTGTGTACAGGCTGCAGCGATTATATTGTTGTCTAAATTAAGCAAGAATAAAACTAACACTGACATCTCATTTTAACAGATATATTTACCAAAATTACATAAAAATATCTTGAAATACTAAAGAGTAAATTTATTCAATAAAATCGCCATTGGCTTCAACCACTGCCTCCAGACGGCATCGGAATCTCCTACAACTCTTCTCGACGATCTCCTTGTTTAAATTGGTGAATGTTGCCATAATCCTTCCTTTAAGTTCATCTTTGGTGTTACAAGAAGTTTTGCTGATCTCTCAGCTGCACCGCACACGATGTGGTTGTAGAAATTGTCTGACAGCCATGACTGGGTTCCGCTAAGCATTTTGTTGGCGCGCTAACGATTCAGTCAGCTCCTTGCTTTGGTAAGTACTTTATTGAATCGGATCGATCTTTTATCGACTCCTGAAGAATATATACCATACCGATCGGTTAAAGGTCAGTAACTCTGAGAAGAGGGGACATGTCGATTACACTGATCCCAGTACTTGACTGGTGCTTTATTTTATCGACCCCGTAGTGATAAAATGCAAAGTCCAACTCGTTGGCATTTGAACTTAGAGCTTAAAGTGTCACAAGAAATGCTGCTAAGCATTTTGTCCGGTGTATTAACGATCCTGCCAGCCCACTGCATTAATTCTCTGCAGTTTTGGCACAAGGCTAGCATTTTTATTTTTAGGGAAGGGAACAAGTCAACTGCATCAACTCCGATACTTGATTGCTACTTTATTTTATTGATCCTGAAAGGGATAAAATGCAATGTTGTAACTTTGGTGTAATTTGAACTCAGAACGTAAAGAACCGGAAGAAGAAACGTCGCCAAACATTTTGTACGACGTCCTAACGATTCTACCACGTTGCCGCTTAGAATTTCATTCGATGTGCTAAAAATTCTACCAGCTCACCGCTAAACATTTTGTCCAAATTTGCTAACGATTCTAATAGCTTATCGCTAAACATTTTGTCCAAATTTGCTAACGATTCTAGTAGCTTACCACTAAACATCTTGTCCAGCGTGCTGACGATTCTACCAGCTCGCCGTTAAACATCTTGTCCAACGTGTTAACGACTCTACCATCTCGCCGTTAAGCGAGGAGTAGTAGTAGCAGCAGCAAAAGCAGTAGTAGTAGTAGTAGTTGTAGGAGTTCTAAAGATTCTACCAACTGGTAGAATCTTTAGATTTTAAACGTTTTGTTCGACGAGCTAACGTCTCTACCAGCTAAACGTTTTGTTCGACGAGCTAACGTCTCTACCAGCTCGCCGCTTCGCAGTACGTTAATACACGTAACTAAATACAGCAAAATATATATTTTTTGATTTTCTTCGTACTACCGACTGAAATAACCTTGATTCTCACAACACCGGTGCAGCTGGTATCAGGCGGTCAACATGCACTAGACGATTGCTCTTACATCTGTGACACGTGCTTGCCAGGAACGCTTCGAATAATTGCATATTGTTCCTGCACAACTGCACCGAGTAGTGCAGCAATGGGAAACTATACAATATTTGCTCAAGACCTATAAAATTACTTGCATTCTCTGCTCGTTTATTTCCTCTTAGTTTAGACTATATATGGTTCTGTGTTTTGTTTGTTTGTTTGTTTGTGTGTGTTTGTGTTTGTGTGTGTGTGTGTGTGTGTGTGCGAGCACTCATGTGTGTATGTGCTCGTGTGTGTGTGTGTTTGTGTACTTGTGCGTGTTTCTGTTTGTGCTTGTGGGTGCGTGCGTGCGCAGGTGTGTTGGTGTGTGTGGGAGCTAGTATGCCTGTGTGCGCTCCTGTGCTGGCGTGTTGCTGCTGTTGTGTGTGTGTGTGTGTGTGTGTGTGTGTGTGTGTGTGTAAGTATGTGTGCGTGTATGTGCGTGTGTGTGTCTGTCTGTGTGTGCAATGTTTGTTTTTATTTTTCTATTCCGCTTTTTTGTTGCTTTTGCAGACTTCGAATTTCTCTCACGATACAACAGGTTCACATCTGACACTCAAGCAGTGTGCCTTGCTAACCGCACATGTGTGTGTGTGTGTGTGTGTGTGTGCATGCGTGTGTGTGTGTGTGTGCTTATGCGCGCGTATACATATATATTTTCTGGATTTTCTAGATACTATGTATATATATATATCTATATATATATAAACACATATAGGAAAAAGATGTAGTGTATAAACATACACACGCGCATGTATATGCATATATATGTAAGTGGGTGGGACAGGGATTGTTGCTTGTGTCGGTGTGCATGTGTGTATATATGTATATACATACGATGTATGGATATATATATACATATATATATATATATATATATATATATATATATATATATATATATATATATATATACGAGACGAAACTCTATCTCTCCAGCAAGCAAACGCCGCTAGAAACAGATGAGCACGTAGACAAAAGACACCCATATGTGCGTGCGCACATGTGTGTGTGTGTGTATTCGTGTATGTGTGTGTGCATTCGTGTGTGTGTATGTGTGTGTGTGTGTGTGTGTCTGATGCGCATACGCATAGATGTGCACCTGTGTGTCTCAGCGGCTGTTGCATGTTTGCATTAATGTGAGAGGTCGTGTTCGATATACGTTCTGGAAATCAGGAAATATAAGATTAAATAAATTATTCTATCGTGGGACAACCCCTCCCTTACACAAGTACACACTCACATATAACTACACACATTCACAAACACGCACGCACACACATATACATCCCCCCACACACATGCATATACATATGCACTTATATACATATATATATATATATCTACATATACACATCATATACGCACACGTAAATACATGTGCACACATGCAGTGCTCTTTGACTATACTACAACAATAGTATTATGAAGATAAATGGAGATGCGCGTGAACTAGAGGCGTCCAGAATATATAAGTATGTATATACATACATGCATATATGGGTACAGGACATCACAAAAAAAAAAAGAACTTAAACATAATGAGAAACGAAAACATAAAGACGAAAACAGAAAACGAACTTTTTTCGAACAACGGAAAAAACAAACAAACAGAGAAACGAGACATGCAACACAAAGAGTGTACCCCTTCGTCAGTTGTCCCTGTTCCATCTACCCCGCGTTTCGCATGTCTCGTTTCTCTGTTTTTTTTCGTTGTTCGAAAAAAAGTTCGTGTTTTGTTTTCGTCTTTATGTTTTCGTTTCTCATTATGTTTAAACGTTTTTTTGTGATGTCCTGTACCCATATATGCACGTATGTATATATATAGATGTAGGTATGTACATATATGTATAGATATATGCATATGTTTATATATTATTTATATTATTATATGATCGAACGCCACACATCCTTTCCCAAGTACGTATATATGTATATATACACTTTTTGCTTTGTTAGAGTTCATTCTAGAAGGAAGGAGCTGGTTCATAGCAAAGAAATGAAAGCTGCATGGCTAGAATTTAGATAAAAACAATTATAAATATTACTTGTTGAATTTTAGAAAAATCTTGCGTATTTTTAGTGTTCTACGTACAAATTGTATCCGTAGGAGTGGCTGTGTGGTAAGTAGCCAGGCGTAGAAGTGGCTGTGTGGTAAGTAGCTTGCTTACGAACCACATGGTACCGGGTTCAGTCCCATTGCATGGCACCTTGGACAAGTATCTTCTACTATAGCCTCGGGCCAACCAAAACCTAGTGAGTAGATTTGGTAGACGAAAACTGAAAGAAGCCCGTCGTGTATATATATATATATATATATAT
>NW_026382863.1:4486-5725 GCF_001194135.2 Octopus bimaculoides | reverse complement strand
AAAAGAGTTAAATGTAAGCTGGTCCCTTTCTCTGCTGGAAAGTCTTAACTTCTTCAGGTTATGGCCTAGACACTTACTAACATAACCAATTGCACCAATGGTGAAAATGTAAATTTATTATCTGGATTGAGGAGCTACAGGTTTCAAGGCAGTTGTCCATTAATATTCTCTGTTCTCAAGGCGGCGAGCTGGCAGAAACGTTAGCACGCTGGACGAAATGCTTAGCGGTATTTCGTCTGCCGTTACGTTCTGAGTCCAAATTCCGCCGAGATCGACTTTGCATTCCATCCTTTTGTGGTTGATAAATTAAGTACCATTTGCGTACTGGGGTCGATCTAATCGACTGGACTCCTCCTCTAAAATTTCGGGGCTTGCGTGCTCTGAGTAGAAAAGAATATTCTCTAATCTCTTTCTCGCTGATTTTGGAAGAGATATTCAAATCTGCAGGACAGCCTACCTTGAACCCTTTAGCATTAAAACCCGCTATATCTGGCTAAAATATTCAACCTGCTTTATGTTCAAACTAGCCAAATTTCACCCCTCACACCTACCCTACAATGTCATTCTAAAAATAAACTACCTCGTCATTAGAATATTGAAACTACAAGGTAATGCACGATTAATTCAAAACAACGCGAATAAATGGGCACTACTTTTAACAGAATAATCTGAATGTTAAACAGTTAAAACTATATGTGATTATTCTTTTCTATTCCGAATAACTATGTCATGTCTGTCATGTTTGTACGTCGTAGAAAGTTCTAATGGGAATGTTTCACCAATATTCTTTCTGTTGATATGTACATGCATTCGATAGTAGATTTGTTGCTTGTATTTATCCTATGGCAGGCTTTTCTGCATTGTATATTGTTTTTGCAGCATCATAGCACAGTAGGAGGTAATGTTTCGATTACATCTTGTGGGTAGCTGCTGTTTACACATGTTATGACCTCCACGAATGACCGATGTAATTGACAGGTGCAGTTATATCTGGTGGGCTTAAGGGCTTCTCTGTCCCGTTTTATGCAAGCATATATGTATGAATGTATGCCATTGTTCAGTTTTCTTTCAAGATTTCTTGCCAACAGAGAAAGAGCTGGTTTCTCACCTAGACCCAAGGCTCCTTCACTGGAATTTCAACACCAACAATAAGGTATTTTTTTTTTGTGTGTGTGTGTGTGTATGTCATCATTCAGTTTTATTTCAAGATTTCTTACCAATAAAGAAAGAATTGGTTTC
>NW_026382863.1:2649-4476 GCF_001194135.2 Octopus bimaculoides | reverse complement strand
TGTGTGTGTGTGTGTGTGTGTGTGTGTGTGTGTGTGTGTGTGTGTGTGTGTGTGTGTGTGTGTGTGTGTGTGTGTGTGTGTATGTCATCATTCAGTTTTATTTCAAGATTTCTTACCAATAAAGAAAGAATTGGTTTCTAACTTAAATCCAAACCTCCTTTATTGGAATCTCAACAACATCACCCAGGGTATTTTTGCATGTGAGTGTATGTGTGCAGTATTTGGAGTCAGGGTACGCGCAAGTTTGTATGTTTTGTTTTATGTACGTATTCTGATGCACATAGCTACATGATAGACATGTCTCATATTGACTAAAATGATAAACTTCTGGAAAGTTTTACAGATTTTTATAGTTCCAGTGATGGCTTGTATGTATATGTGCAGATTTGTATATTTTGCTTTATGTATGTATTCTGATGCATATAGCTGCATGTCTAGACATGATCATATATACTTAAATGACAAACTTCTGGAAAGTTCCATCGATGGCTTGTATGGATGTATGTATGTATGTATGTATGTATGTATGTTCCTTTTCTCTTTTTAATTTAGAATAAATTTTGACCGATCACTAACTTAGTAGGAGGGTTGTGAAGGAAAGCCTCTTGCTTTGTTCATTATCCTTTAAATGTTAAGGCTTTAAAGCAAACCTATTATTACAAATCCCAGTGAATTTATAATGACGATAGACACAAATAAAATACAAATTTATCACCTTAACACAGGAGTTGAGAGTTCTTCATCACCGAATAGCAACGTTAATTTCGTAATAATAATAATAATAATAATAATAATAATAATAATAATAATAATAATACTTTCTACTATAGGCACAAGGCTTGAAATTTAGCAGGAAGGCTAAGTCGATTAAATCGATCCCAATGCTCTTCCGGTGTTTATTTTATCGACCTCGATAGCATGAAAGGCAAAGTCATCCTCAGCGCGATTTGAACTCAGAACGTAAAGACGGACGAAATGTCGTTAAGCGTTTCGACGGGCGTGCTAACGATTCAGCCAGCTCACTTCTGAACTACTACTACTACTGCTGCTGCTGCTAATGATGATGATGATGATGATGCCGTCTATAGGCACAAGGCTTGAAATTTAGGGGAAGGGCTTAATTTGATTACATCGACTCCAGTACTCAACTGGCACTTATTCTATCGACCCCGAAAGGATGAATGACAAAGTCAGCCTCGGTGGTATTTGAACTCAGAACGTAAAGACGGACGAAAGATTGCTAAGCATTTTGATCGGCATGCAAACAACCCAGTCGATTTCGACTCCTTACTAACACTACTACTACTACTACTACTACTACCACCACCACCACCACCACTACCACCAAAACCACCACCACCACCACCACCACCACCGCTACTACTACTACTACTACTACTACTACTACTACTACTACTACCACCACCACCACTACTACTACTGTTACTGATGATGATGATGATGAGGTCATTGATAGATTATCTCTAAGGATAGTCAATGGATAGTTCCAGAAAATGACAAGAGAAGGATGAGTAAATATCTATCAGGGCATTGTGAATTAACATTTTTGAAGATTGTATATGTGTATATATATATATACATAAATATATGTGTATATATATATACATAAATATATATATATAGATATATACATAAATATATATATATAGATATATATATATATACATAAATATATATATATAGATATATATATATATACATAAATATATATATATATAGATATACATATATATATATAGATATACATATATATAGATATACATATATATATATAGATATATATATATATAGATATATATATATATA
>NW_026382863.1:0-532 GCF_001194135.2 Octopus bimaculoides | reverse complement strand
ATATATATATATATGCATGTATATATATATAAATATATATGTATGTATATATATATATATAGATATATATATATATAAATCTGTCTGTCTGTCTGTCTATCTATCTATCTCTATATATATCTATATATATATATATATGTAAGCTCTCTCAAAATATATAAAGAACATTCACAATGACAAGAGAAACAGCGAGAATACATCAACAGCACAGCGCAGTGCAGATGCAAGTGCAGTTTGTGGTTGCAGCAGATAAAACAAAGACTTACAAAAATGACAGCAACCGAACGCAAAATAAAAAAAATGCCTTTCCAAAATGGCGGAAGAAGTTTGTTATGGCGGCAAAATACCGACAAGAGAAGCAAATAGGTACGGTGGGAATAATAATTAGGTTAAAATATTTGACTTTGTGTGAGTGTGATAAATAGAGAGTGTGTGTATGAGTGCATGTATATAGCTATATATATATGTATATATAAATGTGTCTGGGAGTGCGTGCGAGTGCATATATGTATGAATGTATGAATGCATGTAT
>NW_026382862.1:0-344 GCF_001194135.2 Octopus bimaculoides | reverse complement strand
TTAATTTCGAAATCTACGTTCCGATCACGGAAGGGGTTAATTTCGAAATCCCAGAAAACACAATGTAAACACTTAGACACACGCAGGCGTGTCTGTGTGGCAAGAGGTTTTCTTCCCAACCACATGGTTCCGGGTTCAGTCCCACTGCATGGCCCCTTGGGCAAGTATCTTCTACTATAGTTTCGGGCTGATTAAAGCCACGTGAATGGATTTAGTTGCCGAAAACTGAAAGAAGCCCGTCATATATATATATATATATATATATATATATATGTATAGCAGAAGCTATAATAGATCGTTGACCAAACAACATTCAATTTTTTTCTCCGTGTTTTTCTCCTTGT
>NW_026382861.1:0-259 GCF_001194135.2 Octopus bimaculoides | reverse complement strand
GTCTGTCTGTCTGTCTGTCTGTCTGTCTGTCTGCAATGAGACAATCTTCTTTGTGAAGCTTCGCTGGATTGTTTCAAGGTCCGCTGCAAATTTTACACTGTTGGGTGACCATAGCTGGGAGCAATAATCCTGAGGACGAATGTCCTCCAGAGGAGCATCATGGTTTCCTTTCCTTTGGTTCTGAAGGTTCTCAGGATCAATCCAGCCAGGGGTGTGCACTTTGTTGCCGTCCTGGTAATGTGCACATGGAAAGAGGTAT
>NW_026382860.1:0-368 GCF_001194135.2 Octopus bimaculoides | reverse complement strand
AGCCCCATCTTTCTCGTTTGTTGCTGCATTTGGTATACTTCGTGCATTTAACTCCCACTTGGCATCAAAATTTTCCTAACATCCAAAATAATCGTCTTATACTGTTCATTTCTTTCTTTCTTTCGCGTTCCTCCTTCGCTCTTTGTACTTTATTCTCCTGTCCTGTATCCTTTTAACTTTAAAAGTTTCGATGCAAGTCCCTAATACTGTCTTCCTTTCTCCGTTTCACTCTAACCTCCCATCCTATATTCAAACGCAGACACACACACACTCACACTTATATACATTTACTCTCTCTTTTTACTTGTTTCAGGACTAATTCTTTGGAAGCCTAGTACTTATCCTATCGGTCTCTTTTGCCGAACCGC
>NW_026382859.1:0-376 GCF_001194135.2 Octopus bimaculoides | reverse complement strand
TCACTTTTCCCCTCCAGTCTTTTCTCTCGCTATGAGTGTCTCTCTCTTTCTCTCTCCCCACTCTTTGTCTTTCCCCACCCTTTGTCTCTCTATCAAACACTTCTACCATTGTGGAAGAATAGTGTGACGGACTGTGGACTTCTGTGACTGTTTAGAGTGAAGTTGATACGTAGACAGATAGATAAGTATATATATATAGAAATTGAGAGACAGATAAACAAATAGGTAATAGATAAGTATAGATGAGTGGTTAGGTTGATAGATTGATAGATAGATAGAGACATAGATAGAGAGACAAACAGATAGATAAAGAGATAGATAGATAGATACACAGAGAGATGCACACACACACACACACACACACACACACACACAC
>NW_026382858.1:0-251 GCF_001194135.2 Octopus bimaculoides | reverse complement strand
CATTGGCATTAAAGAAACTTTTATACGAGAGATACATCAACATTACCATCTTTTGAAAGTTTAAAGCAAGTCTTTTAAACAGAAGATATATCTGACGAAGAGTTGCTGTGAAATATTTGATTTAACTGAAATTCTTTGTAATATTTCTTGACTTCAATGTCTGATACGTGTTCAAGATGATTTTTAACCATGAAATGTATTTGGAATAAGAAAGGAATTTTCAGCCTCTTCAGATATTGACAAAAATTCCA
>NW_026382857.1:0-231 GCF_001194135.2 Octopus bimaculoides | reverse complement strand
TCCAGCATGGCCGCAGTCAAATGACTGAAACAAGTAAAAGAGTAATACCATACCTTTCCACTCGACACACTCTTCATTCATATCACATGTCATCACATTATTTGTTTATATCATAGGGTTGCTGTTTTGACTCCATATATTACCCGGCTCTTTAAATATCCAGCTTCCCTCCCCCATCACAATTCCACTGAGTTTTGCACATAAGTTGACTATAGATTATTTATTGTATGT
>NW_026382856.1:0-752 GCF_001194135.2 Octopus bimaculoides | reverse complement strand
AATCAAACATAAGTAAACCCATGTTTATACATTCATACACACACACACACGTGTGTGTATGTGCATTTGGTGTTAGGAAGATTATCCAGCTGTAGAAATCTTGCCAAATCTTTCATTGGAGCTCACCAATCTCCTCTGGCTCACTGCTTCCTCTTCAACTGTCCTACCCATGCCAGTTAGGGAAAATGGATGTCAAAACCTTTATAATACATCAGATGATGTATTTTCTTTTTTGTATTTTCCCTCTCATAATTTTGTTTTGTTCCTTGCCAGGTTCTTGTGAGTCCCACTCAGTCAAGTCTATGACTACACTCGATTAGTTTCACCAATCCTCACCTGGTTTCAAGCAAGAGAATATTTCACCAAGTTCTTCAAACATGAACAGCACAATGGTTGGATATGTTTTCTGGTGGAACACTGCAAACAAGTGACACTGTTTGTGTGACGTGACATTTGTTTATAATTAGCATCTGATGTCAAGACAAGGGAACATGAGTCAAAACTACCATAATAAACAGATTGTACTGAACGTGAGGGAATACAACTCGAAGCAAGCCTCTCAAAATCAGCTGCATATCATATGATTTCATAATTAGTGCACAAAATGCACTTTTTACTCGTCAGTGCAAGCATACCATGTTTGGTACAGTGTGTTTATTATGGTAGTTTTGACTTTAAGAGTCCCTCCTATCATGAAGCATTTATGTATAGTAATGCTCTTAATATAAATAAGAGTAAAACAGTATATATAT
>NW_026382855.1:0-301 GCF_001194135.2 Octopus bimaculoides | reverse complement strand
ACACACACACACACGCACACACATCCTGCCTTATATATATTCGGATGAATTGCTTGAACAGAACCAAACAGGAACGACTCAACATGGCTATTCAAGAGAAAAGACTTATTGGCAGCATGAAGTTCTTCTGCTGCACAACAACGTCTGCCTTCATATTGCCAATATGACCAAGGAAGCCATTCAAACGCATGGCTGGCAAGTGCTGCCACACCCACCATACTCTCCTGATTTGGAACCATTGGATTTCCACTTCTTTCGATCTCTTTCAAATGCTATGCACGGAGTTTCATTCAATACTGAT
>NW_026382854.1:0-543 GCF_001194135.2 Octopus bimaculoides | reverse complement strand
TCATATAAATACAGTGTACATTTAAACACATAAGAGGTAACCATCATAGGCGACCTATCACGCTCGAAGGAATAGTCAAAATCCAAACCACTATTAGAGATAAATTTCGAAGGGAATGAAAAATAAAAACATTTACCATCTATCTCCTGGACTGTGGTTTCTAGCTCTATCTTAGCAAATAATATACTTTGCCAGTCAGAGCTTTCATCAACAGGTACGCCAAGATTAAACATAAATACGAGGCAATCCAGCATGTGCCCCGTACTTATATATTATATAGAGAACTAAGAGTAACGTCTCAGAGTTCAAAATCACGTGATACATGACATCTGTAAATTCATTTGCGTCTTTACCCTGCAATGATAGTTTGGTTATTTTTTTCTGTCTCTTCTATTTCGTCAGCTTGTTAAGTTTTCAGAGATATTGTGGCTTATTTGTGTATTTTTCGACTCTTATTTCTAGTAACGCTGCTATTATCAGGTACCCTTAATTACAAATATATATATATATATATTGGAAGGTTTGGAGGTGATGTACAGAAAT
>NW_026382853.1:0-726 GCF_001194135.2 Octopus bimaculoides | reverse complement strand
CATACATACATACATACATAATACATACATACATAATACATACATACATATACATTTATATATATTCATACGTATATATATAGATGTAATATAGATCTGTATATATGCACTTAAATAAATATATGTGGATATATATATTTATATACGTAATACATTTGACTGTTTATAAATATACACATCGCTTGGATATTTACCACGTCTGAAGCTCTGCCCGCTATGGAAAATATGTAGCCCGGATCTTATCGACTTCATTCCGTAACTCTTATATTCTTCTTCGAACATGCGGCAATCCTGGTCGCCTACCGTAAGATATAAAAATAACTTTTTTCAGCTTATCGTACTTCGATTCGAAAAACAATCCACAAACTTCCGTCTCGATAGACCTCTAGATCCTGAAAATGTTTTTTTTAAATATTTATTACGGATTGTTTGAAGCTAACTTTCTTCCTACATATCCATCGTTGGATCTTACATATATATTTATATATATATATAAATACACACACAAATGTATATATATATATTGATAGAAATGGCAAGACAACAAAAGGATGAAAGAGACCTCAATATTATGTAAATAGAGGAATTGATTTGTACCTATATGTAACAATTATTCGGTAGCCATGAAAAACCTCCGAGATCGGATGTCGTAGCGGAAACTCGGAGTTTCATCATGGCCACCGAATAACTGACACATATTATATTTACAGATATATATATATATAT
>NW_026382852.1:0-402 GCF_001194135.2 Octopus bimaculoides | reverse complement strand
TACCCTTATATATATATATATATATATACACATACACATGAATATATATTATCATCATCATCATTTAACATCCATTTTCCCTACAGGCATGTGTTGAACAGTTTGACAGGAGCTGGTAAGCCAGAAAACTGTGCTAAGCTCTAATATCTGCTTTGGCATGGCATTTATAGTTGCATGCTTTTCCTAATGCCAATCACTTTGCAGAGTGTATTGAGTGCTTTTTACATGGCACCAGCACTGGCAAGGTCACTAAGTGACTTGCAAGTTGAGAGGAGGAGTAGTAATGAGGGAGGTCGCTTTGTTTCATTTGAGGAGAGGTTAAAAAGCATAATAGAGTGTTAGAGATAGGTGTCTTGCTGTAGAGGAGGTGCATGACCACCCAGTTGGAAAAGAAATGAAAGA
>NW_026382851.1:0-271 GCF_001194135.2 Octopus bimaculoides | reverse complement strand
TCATCATCATCTTCATCATCATCTTCATCACCAGCAGCAGCATTGTCTACATTGCCACGATCATCAGTATCAGCATCTTAACCATCACCATTATTTTTATTAGCATCACAACCATCATCATCACCACCAACACCATCACCACCACCACCATCATTATCATCATCATCTCTGTCATCGCTGCCATCGCCGACATCATCATCACCATCATTATCATCAACAATATCATCTTCGTCATCATTTACATTACTGTCATCATCATCGCCATCATCAT
>NW_026382850.1:0-209 GCF_001194135.2 Octopus bimaculoides | reverse complement strand
TCGAACGGGGGAATTGGAGGCCGAACGGACGCACGTACGTTCGAATTCTGTTCGGACGGTGAAGAGGGAGGCCGAACGTACGCACGTACGTTCGAATTATGCTCGAACGGTGCAGAGGGAGGCCGAACGGACGCACGTACTTTCGAATTGCGCTCGAATGGTGCAGAGTGAGGCCGAACGGACGCACGTACGTTCGAATTGCGCTCGAA
>NW_026382849.1:1147-3827 GCF_001194135.2 Octopus bimaculoides | reverse complement strand
CCGATTTACGATGCCAACCAACTCATAAAATGGAATGAAATCAGCCATGAGTTAAAACCGCCATATGAAATATTTTATTGATTCAAGTAACAGAGTAGACATCTTGCTCTTCATTTGTGCCGCGGTGACATGTTACATTGTTAACCTAAACGTACATACATACATACGTATACATATGTGTGTGTGCTTGTGTATCTGTGTGTATGTGTGTGTGTTGACTTCATAAGAATCTTATAATCGTTCGGGAGAACGTGAAATAATTCTTTTTGGTATTTTCAGGTTCACACGAAAGTATAAATAATAGCACGAGAAAATTGGTTGAAAAGCCCTTTGGATAGAAGATAGCCAAAGATTTTCAGATGTGGTTTTATGTCCGGCGAGAAGCCTTCGACATTTTCTCCCCAAAGTTCTTTTTTCAATTCAACACATACATGGTATTACTTATAACTGTACGTGAGACTCAAGATTCTCTGAAAAAATTATGCATACATATATATAATATATATATATGTGCGTGCGTGGAAATGTGTGTGTGTGTGTGTGTGTGTGTGTGTGTGTGTGTGTGTGTGTGTGAATATATATGTGTGTGTGGGCACATAAAATGAGTTAAAACATAAACGGGAAACAGACACAGATGGTCGCCAAATCTTCGTCAGTTATCTACCAGCGCGTCAATCGCAATTTAACGCCTTACCGATGTTATTATATCCCCTACTGGTGGCGCCGAAGGCAAATGCTTCCGGGAATTGGCGAGCCAAATAAGTATGAAACAAGACAGAAAAGTGTACACACAGACAATAATGCGTTACCGACAGTTAACATAGAAATGTGGAATAGATGGCATCCAAAACGAGACAATTTGCGGATGTCCCTCGTACATCCACTCGCGCACATATGATTGTGATGCCGGTACCTTGTGTAACTTTATCAGACGAGTAGTCACGATGCGTATATTTCTATCCCAGCGTCAATTTCAATGGCGTATATAATAATAATAATAATAATAATAATAATAATAATAATAAAAATAATAAAAATAATAAAAATAATGATGATGATGATCTTCTTGTTTTTTCTTTAACTACTAGGTAAAAATTTGGTTTCAAAATCGGCGCACGAAATGGAAGCGAACCAACAACCATTTGCCAGCATGTTTAAACTCACCCTACCACAGAACTCTCAGAGGACACAGCAACATTAAATATTCTTCAGAACACTTCCAGTATTCTTCTAACTACTTACATCCGGTGTATTCCAGTTGGCATCCATCACCGGAAGTGTTCTATCCGCCATATTCTTACATCGTACAAGGAAACTGTGCATTCACATCCGCTAGATGTTGTGACTATATCTATATATAAGAAAACGAAACTGAGCGAACAGAGATGGAACAATGAATGTTTTTATTTGTTTATTAATGTATATATTTATTCATTTATTTATTTCTACATTTATTTAGGTTCTAGTATGGATATATGAAAATCTAGGTTCCTGAATCTACCTTCCTACGTTTTTTTTTCTTTCTTTGTGCCGAACTATCTCTACTAATAGCATTGTACTTACATACATATACACATGCAGCAGCATCATACCTATGTATATATATATATATATATATATGTGTGTGTATACATACATGAAAATAGGCAGTATTATTCATATGTACATATATACACATATGTACAGAAATACATCATACGCATACACGCACATTCATACATGCACGCTACTATATAATTGTAATACACATACATACGAACACACACATATATATGGATGCGTGTGTGTATGTGTAGATATATATATATATATATGTGTGTGTGTGTGTGTGCAAATACGTGCATGTATTTCTATATGCGTGGCTTTGTATTTTGCCATATATTTGCATATTTATCTACATCACGTGTCCATGTTTCTAACTTTCCAACTGAAATTCCATGAATCAATATATGTTTATTGATCGGTCTACCTGTCTCAGATTTTCTCTCTCTCTCTCTCACTCCCTCTTTATCCCCTTCTCTCTCACACACCCTCTCTCCCTTTGCTCTCTCTCTGTCTACACATGTAAACACTCATTTATATGTAGAAAGACAAGCATTTCTTCTGTGAATATCTAACAACTATTCTTCTTCTTCTTCTTCTTCTTCTTCTTCTTCTTCTTCTTCTTCTTCTTCTTCTTCTTCTTCTTCTTCTTCTTCTTCTTCTTCTTCCAGCTCGCCGCCTTAAATATCATTGATAACAATCCTTTCTATTATAGGCACAAGGCCTGAAATTTGGGGTAAGGAGATAGTCGGTTACTCGACTCCACTGTTAAACTGGTACTTATTTTATCGATCCCGAAAGGATGAAAGGCAAAGTCGACCTCGGCGGAATTTGAACTCAGAACGGAGCGACAGACGAAATGCCGCTAAGCATTTCGTTCAACGTGCAAACGATTCTGCTAGTTCATCGCCTCATATATTATTGATAATAATAATAGGAGTATTCCTCTTCGGAACTTTACAGATAATGATAACAAAAGTTTCCGTCATTGATGAGAATAAAGAATACATGAAAGACCGGAGACGACAGTGAGGTGAGAGTCAGGAATGGTTCTGTTGCAGGGTCACTTAAAATACATACACACATACATACATATATATATATATATATATATACATAATAATAATATTAGGGACAA
>NW_026382849.1:0-427 GCF_001194135.2 Octopus bimaculoides | reverse complement strand
TATACATATATATAACTGTATGTGTGTGAGTGTGTGTATACAAGCATGCACCCACATTCACAAATCTATGTTTTAGATAACTGAATTAAAACAAATTTTTGTGTAAACCACGCAATTATAAACATCACGACTGTAACTGTGAAATAGGACATACACGTAAGAGGGTTCCACGCCGAGCTAGAATGCAATTGCACCTAGTCTTTGAAGGAATACATTGCAGCATGGATGCACAGCGAAATTAAACGGACAAATAGAGCCTATTACCGAAAACATTTCAAATTGAATACAAAATACAAAATTAGAGGATTAGTCTTAAAAGAATTATTATTAAGACTACCAAATGTTAATCCACAGCAACTTATTAATAACCTAAGGAGAATCATTAATTAAGAGAAGTAAGTTATGTTTAGTATTGGCATCTGTTGGT
>NW_026382848.1:0-218 GCF_001194135.2 Octopus bimaculoides | reverse complement strand
ATATATATATATATATATGTACATACATACATATATAATATATGATTATATATATAGATATATATATAGATATATATATTGTGTATATACACACACACGCACATGCACACACATATATATTATGTATTTATGTACATTTTTAAATGTATAAAATATATATTTTTTCAATTAGACAGTTTTGTAGTTTTATATATATATATATATATATATATATATAT
>NW_026382847.1:0-288 GCF_001194135.2 Octopus bimaculoides | reverse complement strand
AGCGGACGTTAAACGATGATGATGATGATGATGATGTATATATATATGTACATCTATATAATATATATATATATAAGTTCATTTCAGAAAGTCATTTTGTAAATGTGTGCAAATACAAGAGTAGGAGATGAAGAAAATACCATCTTGACTGGGCTGTTAATCAACAGTCTAGTGAACCAAACAGGAATTTAATTCCTATATATTCTATTGGTTCTTCTTTCTAGAAGGAGGGGTATGGTAGCAGTAATTTCAATTTAGAGGAAGGTAGATTAGGTAGTAAGGGACAGC
>NW_026382846.1:2491-3411 GCF_001194135.2 Octopus bimaculoides | reverse complement strand
ATATATATATGGGGTTGCAAACAGCACAACTTGCAGGTTGGAACGTTACAACTGTTCTTTTTTTTAACTTGATGGTCAAGCCAAAATAATCACAAAGGATAAAATAGTTACAAAATTATGAGAGGCCAGCATATAAGAAAGTTAGACCTATTAAGGTGAAATCATAAAGACGATTAGAATTCAGGGCATAAAAATATTCTTGCCTCTATGTTGAAAACAGACACTAAATCGTCTAGCCCTAACCCTAACCCTAACCCTAACCAAATTAAATGGCATCATTGTTATTATTACTATTATTATTACACACGTGTTGAAAATTCAAGGAGGAACGTAACGAAAGTTCATAAAATCGAGTCATCTTTGGGTCAGCCAATTTCTGGATTAACTCAAAGGTTTTTCCTCCGTCAGCAGAGAATAGAGAGGAAATAAATGAAATACTTATATAGACCCACAAAAGAGCAGACTCGGTGTCATGTGTAATAATAGTAGAGATGATATTTGATGTGGTTCGAAGATTTAGCGTACCTTTCAGCAAAGAGGCAAGAATTTTTCTCTGCCCTTAATTATAATTGTGTCTATATATATATATACATATATATATACACACACACACACATATATATATATATATATAAGTGTGTGTGCGTGTGTTTAAACATTTGTAGTAGAGATACAAATATGGCGAATTCTTATCACTCTCTGTAAGTTAAAAAATTACTGAACAGCTTCTTTAATCGATATTTAAAATCTATTGTGATCTCATGAAAGGTGTTTTCATTACATGACAAATCTCAGAGAAACAAACACCCAATCTGTTTATATACATAACAAATCCAGAATGTTTACAGAACTGGAGCTACTACTTTGCATAATGTGGATGTGGATTTGTGTGTATGTATATACGTGTATATGTATATATA
>NW_026382846.1:0-2169 GCF_001194135.2 Octopus bimaculoides | reverse complement strand
ATAAATTAATATGTAAAGGTGAGATCCAAGGATCAAAGTGTAGGAAGTTACTGAGGTTCAAGCAATCCGTAGAAGATATTAGAAAAATAAATTTTGAGAAAAGTAGTCGTTTATTGGCGCAGAAGTATGTGAACTTTCCTCGTATCGAAGTACGGTTAGCTGAAATCAGTTAATTTTTTAGTTCGTGGTTAGCAACTGTGATTGTTGCATATGCGAATAAGCATCCAAAATTTAGGGAATGTTGTAGATAGAATCCAGGTTATATATGTATCATAGCTATCAGAACCTTGGAAGTAGTAAATTATCCTAACGAAGTTACTCTTCAGAACAAGGATTTTCCAATTCTTCAAAATATTTTTTTATATTCGTTTTCAACAGCTGAGAATTCTAGACCTAAATTTCAGTTGAAAGTTAGGGATCCTAGATTTGAAAAGCATTTGAGCTTTTTCAGCTAAACATAGCCTATATTTATTTGACCCAGTAACATAAAGTGTGGATTTCTGAGTTTCTTTTCCACTTAAACACATGTGGTATTTTGTTAGCTTTCAAACTCCAACATGGTTAGCCAACTTAGTAGCATTTCTTTATTCTTATGTCGGAAACATGTATAAATATATTTTGAAATTGGAAAACTCCACCTATCCCTGATTACCTTGTTGATATCTTTCCATCCTTGTAATTTAAGATCTAAGGGGATAACTCTTTTAATTTTTTTTCTCTTTTACTTTTAGCACTTAGTTTTAAATTTTTCGTTTTCCGTTTTCTTAACCTTCCATGTTTTCTATATGTTCCCTTCTCAGGTTTTGAACTTTTTCTCTCTTATTCAATTTTATTCATTCGTTACGATATGTAGCTTGTACCTGAATAATATGCTTGTGATATTTCACAACATATGAAATTATTAGTAGCACATAAAGACATGTATTGCGTCCTGTCAATAAATAATGTGTGTGTGTTTATGAAGATGTATTTACGTGAATGTGCATCTATGCGTAATATATTCTGTGGGTAGATACGCGTATATGACTGTTCTCTATCTATGCGTTTGTATGAATGTGAGTTTATATTTATGTATGTGTATGATTACATTGATGTAATTTCTGTCGGTTTGTTAAAATGTTTTGGTTTGTGATTAAAACGGATTGTTCTTCCGTTAGTTACTTATTGACTACAAGCGGCGGTAAAGCTGTAACTATGATAAAGTAACAGAATATAAACGGGCCAACATTTTACTTATTTTGCAAGCTCTTTTGAGCTGTATAGGCTCTCTGGTGTCATCAACAAAAGAAATATAAACATGTGGAATTCATGCATTTGTCAGTTGTAAATTAAGTGAATCCCTTGTCAGCTCCCCTCATCTCAATAAAACTCACCTCACTGTTATTATATTAATAATTATATTTATATCTTCATGATATCTATGATATGTCCCTCATCTACGAAAGCAATGATTCTCTTCTATTTTTATATCCTTCCATAGGCTGGAGCAGTTCCTTTGTATTTCTTCTGATTTTCAATTCGACGTTTAAATTCAATGAAAACTTACCTAGAGCTGTGAGTAGCAATTTATTTTCTCTCTCTCTCTCATGTGCGCAACACAAACACTCATATGTATGTGTGTGCGTGCATACATATATATATATATATATATATATATATATATATATATATATAAAGTTATAAATATATATATAAGTTATAAATATTATTACAATACAGTAGAATTATTTTCCATAGAATAGTGTTATTTTCCAACGAAATAAAGCACCGTAAAAGTAGAATTATAATCAGAAAATAGTGGCGCAACAAGGTACCAATTTTTGCTGGAAATAGCAGTCGATAAGCATTCGACACTAGGTAATGCTTTACTGAATGTATAGAGGAAAAGATATGTTCGGGCTGAGAGCATGAGAAAATTTTTGTCTTACCTCTAGGAAGAAGATCACAGAAATGGACAACCTATTATGTATATAGAAGTGTACATTAGTGATTAGGGCGTTAGACTCATAGTAAGATTGCAATTTCGATACCTGGACCGGGCGACATGTATTCTTCAACAAAACGCTTCAATTACGTTGCTTCCATCTACTTATCTGGCAAAAATGAGTAACCCTGGCGAGGAATATATACGCCATTGAAACCTGGAAACCGACCCTCATGAGCCTGACA
>NW_026382845.1:323-550 GCF_001194135.2 Octopus bimaculoides | reverse complement strand
CGTACCACACACATGCACACCTACACGCACGCACACACGCTGTTTGTTGGGTGGTGGTGGTGGTGGAGTGAGGTATTTACGTCGTGGGAACTTCAAACCGAAACGTATGTTAAAGCAACCGATTCTTTTCCTTGTTGTTGTTGCTGCCACTGCTGCAATTTCTATTCATTCTTAGAGTCTTCTAAAGTGTTGACACTGTCACATCTATGGCAGACAACTAACTGAAC
>NW_026382845.1:0-286 GCF_001194135.2 Octopus bimaculoides | reverse complement strand
GGGGGGACGATACAAAAAAAAAACATAATAAATATGAAAAAGAAAAAAAATTTTTTTTTTGAAAATAATCGGAATGCACGAAACCCCAATTTTCAATTCTCCTGGTATCTCTTAATATGTGAATGCTTTATCCATAAAAATCCTTACCACCACCACCACCACCACCACCACGATCATTATCATCATCATCATCATTGTCGTTGTAGTCGTCGTCATCGGACACCGAGAGTGGAGAACCCGGATTAAATTATTTAACATATCCATGGCCTTGGTGTGTCTCCTGCAC
>NW_026382844.1:0-270 GCF_001194135.2 Octopus bimaculoides | reverse complement strand
TTATATATATACATATATATGTATATTCATATATATATATATATGTAAATATACACACATATATATATACATAATTATATAAATATATATATTTATATATATACATACATGCTCTCTGTATATGTTAATATTTATATGACGTGACATATAATGATGAATTATGAAGCTTGTGTTCTCGGTATTCAACAGATATATATACATATATATATGTGTGTGTATATGTGTGTGTGCGCGCGTGTGTATGCATGTATGTATGTGTGTGTGTGTGTG
>NW_026382843.1:0-220 GCF_001194135.2 Octopus bimaculoides | reverse complement strand
ATATATATATATATATATATATATATGTATATATGTATGTATATGTACGTATGTGTGTATGTATATATATGTATGTATATGTATGTGTGTGTGTATTTGTGTATATATATGTATATATATATATATATATATATATATGTACTTGTATATATGTATACATATGTATATGGGTATGTGTATGTATTGATATATGGATATGTATATGTATATATATATATAT
>NW_026382842.1:0-249 GCF_001194135.2 Octopus bimaculoides | reverse complement strand
TAGAGGGGAAGATAATTCAATATTTAGATAGATAAGTGCATTGAGAAATAGGGACATATATATAGCTGGACTGATAGCTAATTGAATAGAATAGTAACATAAATAGATATATAGATGGGTAATTGAATATTTTGATACATGGTTAGATTGACAGACAAATGAAGATAAATAGATGGATTAACGGATAATTATGTGTGTATAATACATGCAGATAGATAGATAGATAGATAGATAGATAGATAGATAGAT
>NW_026382841.1:0-482 GCF_001194135.2 Octopus bimaculoides | reverse complement strand
AGATATTTTTTCTCTTTCCGATTTTTTTTCTTCCTCCATCAGTATTTTTTTTCTTTGTTTTCGCTCCACTTTTTTTGTTTTTACATTTTAATCTTTTCTGTCGAAAAGCGTAGGCTCGAAACGTCAAGGAATTTTCCATTCTTACGGAGCGTTAAACTAATACACAATGCTTGTTGTTCTTTAACCTGCCTTCGTCTTTTGTTTTCTGTAAATTTGAACTATATACATATATAAATATATTGATAAGATTATGATGCTTCACCGAGCAGAATTTGTCTGTGGCAATAATACCGCTAGAGTCGTATATTTGTTTTTATTGTTCACTGTATTGAAAATTGAAAATATAATAGAATTTTTACCTTAATAACCATATTCATTTGCAACTGATAGCTAATACTGCTTTTACATACACATACGCGGTTACACACACACATATATATATATGTGTGTGTATGTGTGTGCATATCTCATGATATATATAT
>NW_026382840.1:0-276 GCF_001194135.2 Octopus bimaculoides | reverse complement strand
TGTGTGTATGTATGTATGTATGCATGTATGTATGTATGTATGTATGTATAAATGCATATACACATTTGCACACACACACACACATGTATATATGTATGTTTGCATGTTTGCTTGTGCATATCTATGTCATTTTTGTTTTATGATTTCTATAGTTATACCTATGCGCTTTCGATAACACTGTCTCAGTCAACCAGCTTTTATGCTTACGTTTACCTTTATGTGCATTGATGTTTATGTCTGTGTATGTGTATAACTTATCTGTAATCGCGCGCGCGC
>NW_026382839.1:0-216 GCF_001194135.2 Octopus bimaculoides | reverse complement strand
TTGTTGTATATCATAATAGCAAAAGATTCTCTTAGACATAAACAAGTTTGGATTAATATTTCTTTTAGATATATAGGAATATATTTCGATATATTTCACTTAATTATTTTGTCCATCATAATATTTTTGTTATTTTTTAATTGTAATTGATATGTAATTGAATAGTTAACACTCACGCTCATAATACATAGGCATTTGAATTAATGTTTTACAATC
>NW_026382838.1:0-698 GCF_001194135.2 Octopus bimaculoides | reverse complement strand
GAGTAAATTTATTCAATACAATCGCCATTGGCTTCAACCACGGCTTCCAGACGACTTTGCAATCTCTTGCAACTCTTCTGGACGGTTTCCCTGTTTAAGTTGGTGAATCCTGCCATAATTCTTGCCTTACATTCATCTTTGGTGTTACAAGGAGTTTTGTTGGTCTCTCGCTCAACTGCGCCTCACGCATAATAATCAGTGGGGTTGTACTCTGGGGAGTTAGGTGGCTAGATGTTAGGGGTGGTGTGGTCGCAGAAATTGATAGCCATGACTGGGTTCTCAGGCTTGTGTGGCATGGTGCAGAGTCCTGTTGCCAAATATAGGGTCTTCCAGCACTCACACTTGAGACCCAGAGCGGCACTAACTCCTCCAGGCACTTGATATAGGAATCCGTGTTGAGTCTGAAGCCGTGTGGGAAGATGAATGGAGGCATAACGTCGCCATCACAAGTGATCACTCCAAACACTGGATGTTTAATTTGTATCACTGTAGCTACATGTTCTCAGATAGCAGTGTCCTCAGATTGACACCCAAACACTTTGAAATGTTTGTATTGGTGCTTCCGGTACGAATGCCGAGCAGTACAGCATGTCGTTTCCAAATTTCTGGGTGAGTGAATTGCGTCATGGTGCTGTTTTTCTCACAGAAGGTGCCCAACTGACTCTACTATACTGTGTAGTCGACAAAATCAAAAACAA
>NW_026382837.1:0-540 GCF_001194135.2 Octopus bimaculoides | reverse complement strand
TTCTTCTTCTTCTTCTTCTTCTTCTTCTTCTTCTTCCTCCTCCCATTCTTTTTTCCTTCTTTTTTCCTTTTCTCCTTCTCCCTTTCTTCTCATTCTCCTGTTCTTCTCGTCCTTTTTTTCCTTCTACTTCACCTTCTCTTCGTTCCCTACTCCCTTTCTTCTTCTTCTTCTTCTTCTTCTTCTTCTTCTTCTTCTTCTTCTTCTTCTTCTTCTTCTTCTTCTTCTCCATTATCATCAATTATTTATTTGTTTATCTACTATATACACGATGCGGTCAGTTACTAATCAATGTCTATGAATATTAAAAACAAATCAGGTTATTGACACGATATCATTTAATACCAAATAGATCGATTCCCGAAAGTTGTTTAACATATATTGTTGTTGTCGACATTGGTGTTTAATCCTCAGTTCAGACAATAGCGAACAGATCTATGATCAAAAACGTGTTCCAACGTGAGCATTATTTTATTCACACATAATGTTTCTAGTGTTGTTGTTGGCACTCCGTCGCTTACGACGTTGAGGGTTCCAGTTGAT
>NW_026382836.1:0-468 GCF_001194135.2 Octopus bimaculoides | reverse complement strand
ATATATATATATATATATATATATATATGTATATATAATATATAAGTATATACATATTTCATCGTCATCATCGTATATATATATACATACACACATCGTATATATATATATATATATATACATACACACATATATATATGTATACATACATATACATGCATACATATATATATACATATATGACGACCGCTCCATATTGACAGACGATAGCCATCCCATCAACAATCCACACACATCATCACGCAGTACAATCACTTCGTTGGTGAGCCCTCAAGTGACTTTGAAGTCCGGCTGCTGAGCGACAAGGTCTACAGCACGGATGACAAATGTTCAAGCCTCTTGATCCTTGCTCGCTGGTATCTGATTCTAAGGAAACGCCTCTGTGAACCAGCATATGTCTCCTAAGTCCGGGTATTGCTTTTTTACAAACCTTGTGACATATGCCACAGGTCGCAGAAGGCGGTTGGT
>NW_026382835.1:0-310 GCF_001194135.2 Octopus bimaculoides | reverse complement strand
AAAAAAAAAAAACCTCAAAAAGGAATACAGAGGAGAGCTCACGGCTGGAACATCTTTGATCCCATGATAACTCTGTTACTATTGATCGGCGCAGCAGGAGGATAACACAACAACAACAACGAAAGATGAAGGTCTTGTATCAACTTTTTGAGCTTTGTGCACATATAGACATAACCTATGACTTTTTATAAACATCATACGGGTTCTGTCATTCCTCTGTCATTGTTCTGGTGTAACAGCAGCCATCGTAGACTTCGTTTTCTTAACTTGTTCTCTTTCGTCTTTCTTTCCTTTTATCTTGCAGTTTTTT
>NW_026382833.1:0-391 GCF_001194135.2 Octopus bimaculoides | reverse complement strand
GTGTTGGAGAACTTTCAAATGCGTGGAACAGCAAATTAACAATCATCAGACACGACTGCATATAAGATTATAGACTGGCCTCTTTAATGGAAGTTTGAAATCATCACGGCTCGTATATGGGTCGCAGAGATATTGATGAGTAAGAACGAAATGAAACTTATGGACTGGGACAAGTACAGTCAAAACACACGAGGCTGTTCTTAAGCCCATTGGAGTTGTGACCTTATATTAATCCGTTTTTAGCCATTTCTCGGCACGTCAATAGTCAAGGGGTATAACCGTGAAAGGAATAGGAGGTGAGGGTGGGATAGAGAGTGAGATATGTAAGAGCTGGGAAAGACTGTTTTGCAAATCATACGTGGATGCATATATATATATATATATATATATA
>NW_026382832.1:0-204 GCF_001194135.2 Octopus bimaculoides | reverse complement strand
AACAGTATACTTACATATACGGACGTATACACACATATATATGCATGTATATATATATATACATATTCACACACACACATATATGTGTGTGCGCGTGTGCTTGTGTGTGTGTGTGGGTGTTATATGTAGACACCTATGCATGTCTATAAGTATATGTACATATAAATATATACATACATACATATATAATATATATGTATGTGT
>NW_026382831.1:0-314 GCF_001194135.2 Octopus bimaculoides | reverse complement strand
TACCAGGCAGTGGCTATGCCCGGATGCAGTACCAAGCAGTGGCTCTCATGCTCGAAATGACGAGTAGATGATCAGCCGACAACTGATGAAGGGTCGTTCTTTATGTTACTTGTCCTGTTTTCCAGTTGTTTCTCTTGTTGTTTATGTATTCAACTTTTTTGTTTTCGTATTTCATGTTGTTTACGGTTTTTGACGTCCTGTACCCATACATGCATATATATGTGTATGTGTGTACATATACATATATATATATGCATATATATATTATTTATATTATTATTTGATTGAACGCATTCATTTTTAAGTAATTATAT
>NW_026382830.1:0-484 GCF_001194135.2 Octopus bimaculoides | reverse complement strand
TTGGTCTGTCAGTAAGTTCCGCTATCCACAGTACAATCCGGATCTTGCGCCTTTCGGCTTCTACCTGTCGTTCAAACGAAGGATATTCTTCGAGCACAATAATTTGATGACAAAGTTGAGGTGAAAATGGTTGTGAAAATGAGGTTAAAACGGCACAGCCATCAATTTTTCAAAGAAGATTCCAGGATTGCGTTCAACGACGGTACAAATGCATCGCTTGAGCTAGAAACTATAGTGAGTGATGGCTTTGTACAGAGAAATCATTACTCTTATCAACATATGCAGATTGAATGACCTATGTCAGTTAACGTAAAATTACTTTCGGTAAAACCCTCGTCCACACATTCACATATGTGTGTGAGTGTATACACATACATATATTCATTTATATATATATGTGTGTGTATGTATACACACGTATGTATTATATGTGTGTGTGCGTATGTGTGTATATGTATTGTATGTATATATATATATGTATGTA
>NW_026382829.1:1274-1871 GCF_001194135.2 Octopus bimaculoides | reverse complement strand
TTTTAGTCTGAATAGAGTAACAGTATAGTGGTACAGACAACAACAATACTATAACCAATGTTTTCACAATAAGAGGTATGTTAGTAAAATAAAAATAAAATAAAATAAATAAATAAAATAAGTAAAATGAGATGTAATTATTTTCCACAAAAATCATGAAATAATGTCAATATTGAATTCAGGGGCTCTGGATAGGGTGTAAAATTTAAGGATATTAAGTATATAGTGATCATGAAAACTATTTTGAATTATCTGAAAAAACTTTTTTGCTGAAGATAAGATAATGATACTATTTAGGAGACACATAGGTAAGCTTTATTTATATAATGTGAATAAAAAATAAAAATCATTATCGGATTTATATTAGTTTATAATAATGTGCTTACTAAGGTTTAAGGGACTGAAAAAAGAAAGGATGTTAGGAAATAACAAGGATAGTCAATACAGGAATCTGATGATTGATTTAAGTAGATTAGATGTTAAGGTGAGAGATCAGAAATATATGTTATAAAGGTTCAATTACCAATATAAATATGTGCTAATTGATAGTCCTAGATGACCATAATAGAAGTAAAGTACTATATTTTGATAACTTTA
>NW_026382829.1:0-517 GCF_001194135.2 Octopus bimaculoides | reverse complement strand
ATATATATATATATATATATATACATGTATATATACACACGCATGTATATATACACACACAGACATATATATATATGTGTATGTATATATACACTCATAAACACATGCACCTATAATATACATATAGTATACTTTAATATAACTAAATCATTGAATAAGATGGAATATTATATAGCAAAATATAAATATACTTTTAAAACAATGTAATGTATTTTAGTTTTTCATTATTGTCAGCCTACATATTCATCTCTCGCATATTGACAAAATATTCATGAAAAAAAATCTAAATAGTACAAATCACATAAATGAAGGCATGCGATGTGTATCTATATAGTTCAATTTTATATTTTGTAAACTTATTATTAGTGGAAGCGTTCTGAATGTTCTAATCTGAAGATTCTCAAGGTGTATAGTTTTTGTTCTCATATTGAAATAAACTCATTATAATTGCATTTCATGTATTAAAAAGTTGGAGTGGCTGTGTGGTAAGTAGCTTGCTTACGAACCACATGGTTCC
>NW_026382828.1:0-621 GCF_001194135.2 Octopus bimaculoides | reverse complement strand
AGAGAAAGAAAACTTCAGGAGAGTGGCGCTTCCATACATCAAGTTGTGTTGCTTCCACAAAGTAACACTGAACAATCTGACGTAGAGATATAAGTTACACAAAGAATATGCTACTCATTTGTCATCGAACCCGAGCCACATGATTACGGATCAACCAGTTAATCACACAAACGTATGCGCCCGTAAAATAAATAGTAATGATTTATATTATTTTGAATTTAATATTAAAAATATGACATAATGATTTTAAACAGATACGTCCTGAATATAAATACTAAAGTGGAGAATAGTTAATCATGTTGCATATAAGCTCAACGATATCTTGACAACAGGTTAAGTATCCAAAAGAGTATTATCATTTTATTTATATATATAATACAAAATGGGACAAGAACGCAAAACACCCAGACAGGTGATACAAGAAAGGGACAACAAAACATCCAGATAGACGAAACAAGGAAAACAAGGACAGGTCATTCGGAGTTTTCTTTCATCAGTCGAATTCCAGATTATCTTTGCAATTTCAGTTGGTTATACTCTATATTGCTCGAATCTGGCCCTCCGCCTGCTATCTTCCAAGGAATCTAATGCTCTTTAGCTTAGTTTTTCCTTGGGGCTGGC
>NW_026382827.1:0-484 GCF_001194135.2 Octopus bimaculoides | reverse complement strand
GTTCATTGACCTGGTCGCCTGGTTGAACATCTGACTGGACGTCTGGCTGCAAGTTAGGCTGGTTACCTGGCTGCATGCCAGGCTGCATGCCAGGCTGCATGTCAGGATGGTTGTCTGGCTGCACTTCAGACTGGTTTTCATCTTGTTTTGGAGCAGGTCGGTCCGGGACGTAACAGCTGACGTTCTGTTAACATCTTAAAAGGTTAGTGTAAGGGATACCGGTAACTTTATATCTAATGAGCCTGAAACCTACCTCGAAATCTTTCGCAACATCCCGTAATGATTTCTTTACACCCGCAACTTTTCTCGCGGCTCTTCCCATGACATCAGGAGGGGTATCTCCCCTTCTAGTCTACCTTTTGTAATTTCTAGGCATGGTGTGTTAAAATGAAATAGAAGGGGTAAGTTGTTATATGCCTGGGTTAAGTTGATACACTGTAACAATTAACCCCGACCATGGATTTCTGGGGTTACCTCGTACACA
>NW_026382826.1:0-288 GCF_001194135.2 Octopus bimaculoides | reverse complement strand
AATAGGTGGTACCATCTTTCCTCCAAACATGGCTACGCGAATTTCGTCCAGACAATTCAGTTTTCGACTCATCTGTCCATAGAACATTTTCCCAGAATATATCAGATTCATCTTTATGTTCATAAACAAATTTTAAACGGGCATCTCTATGCCTTTTAGTCAACAGTGGATTTTTTCTATGAGAGCATGACTTCATTTCATTCCTATGAAGTTCATTGCTGATTGCTCATAGTGTAATACTAGTCCCTGAAGCTAACAAATCTTCTTGCAACTCCTTTCTGGTGATCA
>NW_026382825.1:0-247 GCF_001194135.2 Octopus bimaculoides | reverse complement strand
ATTTGTATTTTATTAGAATATATGTATTTTTTACATTGTGTGTTTTATGTTTACATATTATTTATATTATATATTTTTTTCTTATGTGCTTGTGGACCATGATGTATTTTTTATATATGATTGATTGTTTGTGGGATGTTGTTATATTGAGTCGTTGACCCAATTGTAATGTTTTTATTCTGTCACTAACGCTTTTTTATGTATATATGTATGTATATATGTATATATGTATATATGTATATATATA
>NW_026382824.1:0-452 GCF_001194135.2 Octopus bimaculoides | reverse complement strand
TCGCAGAGGATTCACTGACCAAGTCTCTGCCAATTATTGAAGGAGACATAGCTTGGGTTTCAATGGGGTTTCTAGAGACAGGCTTTAGCGAAAGCTAAGGGGTAACTCACTCCTTGTGGGTTTCTAGCATGCTGGGCACCAACCCACAATCTGTGAGGGCCTGTGCTTTATGAATGAGACTGGGTAGATGAAAACTGTAGAGAAGCCCGCATATTGAAATTATGTACAGCTTAGTTAGCTATGGTGTCATTTTGATTTTATCTGAGAATTATATTAAGGGTCCACATGCCTAGGAAATACCGAAAAGGGATGGCTTTTGTTTCTTTTTTACTTAATGTTCTATATTTTATAATTTTTTGTTTTTCAGCCCATCGATGGATATTAACTGCCAGTTCAATGTTAGGCCGTTTGTTTATCTCTGCAGCTTTTGGAATTGTGTATTTATACACTTT
>NW_026382823.1:0-267 GCF_001194135.2 Octopus bimaculoides | reverse complement strand
TGTATGTATGTATGTATGTATCTTTCATCTTTTATCTTTCAATAGTCTCAGCCATTAGACTACTGCCGTACTGGGCACCGTTTTGAAGAGTTTTAGTCGAACGAATCGACATCGACCCAGTACTTATTTTTTGAAGCCTATCACTTAGTCCAACGATCTTTTGCCGAACCACTAGGTTACGGGGACGTAAACACACCAACGCCGGTTGTCAAGCGGTGGTGGGGACAAAGACAGACACAAAAACAAACGCATGCACGCACACACACA
>NW_026382822.1:0-352 GCF_001194135.2 Octopus bimaculoides | reverse complement strand
CTGCTGTTCCCCGCCCCAGGGTCTCGCGAGCCCATACCTCCCACACACTCAGAGTTGGCAATCTCAACATCGGCACACTGAAAGGTAGGTCTAGTGGGATTGTTGAGATGCTTGAACGGAGATGTGTTGATATCTGCTGCCTCCAAGAAGTAAGGTGAAGAGGAGGTTCTGCTAGGGTCCTCACAGGCAAAGAACACAGGTACAAGATTTTTTGGGCAGGGAACATAGACGGGGTCGGGGGCGTGGGTATACTTCTTGCAGAGAAATTGGTGGATAAGGTAATCAAGGTAGCCAGAGTATGCGATAGAATACATAAGATTAGATTAGTCCTTCACCATGGGTTAGCAACCAT
>NW_026382821.1:0-668 GCF_001194135.2 Octopus bimaculoides | reverse complement strand
CTCTCTCTTTGCACCGTCACTAGAAGGGGACTTAACTCATGTTTGCAAATGGTGGCGACTTGAACTTGTTAGAATTTATGGTTTAAAATTATTTTTAATGCAAAAATTCACGTGTTAGGAAGCAACGAAAAAAGAAAAAACAAATAGCCGATTCCGGGCATCTTCGTCCATGAGGAATCCATTGGTGCGACTCCCAGATTGCTATCTTGTAAGTTGTGGATTTCTATAGATGAAACACACACACACAACCCCCCCCACACACACACACACACAAACTGAGCTATACTATAGGTATAGATATATATATATAATCCAAGAGAGTTAGGGGTTGAGGATCCAACCTGCTCGGTATAATATCTATCCAATATACTTCTGGGAGGGTACCCAATTATTATTACACTAAGTGTTATACCAAGTGCAATAAGTGGGTGAGGGTAAAAGGAGTTTTTTTTACCCTAAATTTATACAGCAATAAGAAAATGGAGGGGAGTATGAGGTACTCATCAACTTGCAGACACAGTATTCCGTTGATTAATCTGTTTATTTTATAAGTAAATTGACAAAAAACACAATATACAAACACTTATGACATACCATGTCGTATCAACGTACTGGAGGTATAGAGATAGAATGGGGCATGCCAACGCAAGGCCGAAACAGCTGTAAGA
>NW_026382820.1:0-208 GCF_001194135.2 Octopus bimaculoides | reverse complement strand
ACACACACATTCATATACCCCAACCATCCCACTTCCATTGCGCTTGCACACGCACACAAACACACACACATTCAGATACCCCAAGTTTAAACGTTGTTTGATTTATTCTTTTCAGCGTACAATTTTCATCATCCCACTATCGAGTATGACATCATCCCATCCTTCCTTATTCATGTATCACCCCTTCCTTTCTCATTCATAAACACAA
>NW_026382819.1:0-229 GCF_001194135.2 Octopus bimaculoides | reverse complement strand
TGCTCTTTCTTGCACCACGTAGTGGCTTCTTCTTTGTTGTAATTCATGTTGTTGTTGCTGTTGTTGTTGTTGTTCTTGTACTTGATGTTGCTAGTGATGACTATGATCATACATATATGCATGCATGTATACATACACACATACATACGCACATATATACACACATGTATACAAGCGCATAACATACTTATATATACAGACACATATATACATATATACTTACATACAT
>NW_026382818.1:0-279 GCF_001194135.2 Octopus bimaculoides | reverse complement strand
CAGCTCTGTGCGCTTTAGGCATGTGCTGTTTCGGTGTTCTTATTTTCACTCTATTGGAAGTGCTTTGCGTAGGATGTGTACGATGCCTTGTGGTATTATTTTCTGTATGTTTTATACATTCGTAAGTCTTGGCATTTTGGTTATGAATTTGTCTGAATGTTTTTTAATCATACCTAATGCATCTATTGTTATAAGGATTGTTTCTGTTTTTTTCAGGCCCCATCTTCAGGTTATTTATTTATTTATTTATTTATTATTATTATTATTATTATTATTATT
>NW_026382817.1:0-556 GCF_001194135.2 Octopus bimaculoides | reverse complement strand
TTTTTTTTTTTTTTATTCAATAATCTTTCGAGACTATAAGGTAGAAATTTACAACGGTTTGTCATTAATCATTAAATTTATTAATAGATAGATATTCCATTCTTAGCAATTATTTTTTTTTTGTCTGAGATTTCTGTTGCGGATACAAGTAATAACATCGGTTTCAAATTTTAACACAAAGTCAGAAATTTCGGGTGAGTTAGTAAGTTGATTACATCGACCCTAGTTCTCAATTGGTACCTATTTTATAGACTACGAAAAGATGAAAGGCAAAGTCGACCTCGGCAGAATTTGAACTCAGAACGTAAAGACGGACGAAATGTTGCAAAGCATTTCGCCCGGCGTGCTAACGATTCTACCAGCTCGCTGCCTCTAGTAATGATATTAGCCATTCATATACTCACACGTACACACACAAGTAAATATGTGGAAATGTGGTAAGAAGCTTGCTTCCAAACCACATGGTTCTGGGGTCAGTCCCATTGCATGGCATCTTGGACAAGTACCTTCTACTATAGCCTTGGGCTGACCAAAGGCTTGTGAGTGGATTTGGTAG
>NW_026382816.1:0-428 GCF_001194135.2 Octopus bimaculoides | reverse complement strand
TGGTAGCAGACCACGAAACATGGTTGAAATTCCTCAGATACTGACTGCAGAGAAAGACTTGCTGACAATCCAGAAAGAGGGATGACAAAGGGGAGAGACGTTTGACAGTGCGACAGCGTAACGAAGGATCAATGGGCTTGCAGCCCGAACCGGGGTAAAATTGCAACGAAAAAGCATGGGAAATCATGCCCCCATGATCCCAGACCACGGGGGGAGAATAAAGGATCAAATAGGGACGGAAAAAAACGAAACAGACTTGGACCGGAAATGGATAATGAGAAAGGATGCGGTAAAGGATTGGTAGACGAGGAATTCAGCTGCTGCGGAAAGGTGTTTGCTAGTTACATCGGGCTCAGAATCCACCAAAGGAAGGTATGACAGAAGAAAGTAATTCAACAGCGCGGGTTGATGAACCGTAAGACGTGTGG
>NW_026382815.1:422-652 GCF_001194135.2 Octopus bimaculoides | reverse complement strand
TGTGTGTGGGATTGTGATGTGTGTGGGGTTGTGAGTGTTAGGTACGGGTGTTAGGTACGGGTGCGTGTGTGTGTATGCGCATACTTAAATATATATACATATATATACTTATATATATATACATATATACTTACATATATATACTTATATATATACATACATTCTTACATACGTACATAAATACATACGTACATACATACATACATACATACATACATGCATACATACAT
>NW_026382815.1:306-412 GCF_001194135.2 Octopus bimaculoides | reverse complement strand
ATGCATACATACATACATACATACATACGTTCATACATACATACATACATTACTGCGGCCCTGGGATATGTAACACACTGCCTAAATACAAATCTTGAGAAATTAG
>NW_026382815.1:0-280 GCF_001194135.2 Octopus bimaculoides | reverse complement strand
CTAATTCGAAGACTACAGATCCAATCCATCACTGGAACTGTAAAAATATGCAAAACTTCCCAGAAATTTTATCATTTAAATATATATATGAGCATGTCCATATATGCAACTATATGCATAAGAATACGTACGTAAAACACAAATCTGCACATACATACATGCATACATACAAACATACATACATACGTACGTAAGCACGTACATACATACATACATACATACATACAAAAAAACAAACAAAAATACTCTGTTGTTGATATTGAAATTCCAATGAAGGAGC
>NW_026382814.1:0-390 GCF_001194135.2 Octopus bimaculoides | reverse complement strand
AAGAAATAACAAACAAAAATTGTGTTTAATCGTTTTCATTAATAAATAGAATCCCAAATCTCACAAACGCTTGTACTGCACTGCCGAAGATAAATATGAAAATATGTAAGCAATAAAAAAAGATAAAATATGCTCTTTCTGAAATATTTCGGGTATAAACATACAACTCTAGCGTATTATCAAGATATATGCATAAATATACAAGGGCAAATACCTCCTCCTATTCTCTTCTTATTTACCCTTATATATATTTTTTTATATTCTTGGTAATTTTTCTACACTATATATACCGTAATTTATCCTTAATACCTTATCTTTGCTTTCCTCCTTCACTCCCTCTACCTTTCTTTCTATTTATTTATTTATTTCTCTTTCTCATAACCCCTTCAT
>NW_026382813.1:0-1742 GCF_001194135.2 Octopus bimaculoides | reverse complement strand
ATTCTATGACTTATTAAATAGGCGAGGATCCTGTGACTAGATTTTCTCCAGTGGCATTAAAATGGCCCGTTTCCAAACTCCCCCACCTCCATAATTTTCGCCAACAACACCAGATGATATACATTTCTTGTTATATCTAAACCCGCTGTGAACCAATATTTTTCCACGTCTACCATCAGTTAAAGACGTCGTGACACACCAATGCAGAGACATTTCTAAATAAATTATTTTATGAGAGACTGTTTTCTCTTTCTACAGAAAGTCGAGTGGAAAAAATATATATTTTCTAAATGAAGAAAGTGAATGATTTTATTCATATACATACAGCAATATATTCATATTTATCACATGAAACTGTTACCCCAATGACATGAACCATTACATTCTGACAAACGGTCTTTTTGATGAGGTACGCCTCGTCTGCAAGTACGATGTTCCCTCTAAGTTTTGGAAATCAGTTTGCATGAAAATCTTACGTTCTGCAATCTTTTTCTTAAAACAAAAAACTAAGAATAATTATTTATTACTATATTATTTTAGGCAATAAAGGCAGATTTGTTAGCACGATAGACACAATGTTTTACGGCATCTGTTCTGGCTTCACGTCCTGAGTTCAAAGTCGACTTTACCTTTCATCCTATCGCGTCGATAAATCAAGTACCAGCCAAGCACAGGAGTCGATCAAATCGACTAGCACATCTGTCCCTAAAATTCAGACCTTGTCTTCAGGACAGAAAGGATTATTTTTAAGCATTTAACCTTCAGCGCGCGCGAGAGAGATGTAGAACGTGTGCGCGCGCCCAGTTCAGAAAGAACAGTAAGCTCCCTTGACTGAGAACTCTCCGTTAAACTCCAGTAAATATTTAAACATGGCATCCAGACGTGTTTTGTCGGATGATCTGAAAAATATTGAATTTGAAACAAGTGAAGGTGTGGAAGTTACTCCTACTTTCGATAATATGGGATTGAGGGAAGAATTACTTCGTGGAATCTATGGTTATGGTAAGTATATATATATTTTTTTAAAGGTTTGATTGATTAGAATTAAATCTCAACATGCTCCTTTCCTCCATTTGTGTAAACATATTTAAAAATTTTATTTTGGATCATTTGAAATTGTTTAAATATATTAGAATTATTTATAAGTTACCCCTTACTTATTTATAAACTGATTTAATAGATCACAGTATCAAATTCACATTTTCCTTACATTTACAAAAAATGTATTCATAATATTACAGTTATGTATGTGTTTGTATTGCAAGATTCATGTGAAATCCTGTGTTGACCATCCCCAAGTATAACAATACTCATAGTATATTTATTTAATTTCAAATATATCTATCTCCTTCTTGTGAGCAAACGTACCAAAACATTAAATAGGATAATAATATTTATGTATGTCTGTAGCTAAATATTTCGATTTTGATAATTTGGCGAGCTTTTCAAATAATTTGAGGAGTTTTTCTTTAATTGAAAAATCATGCAATTTAAATGTAATTCATTCAATTAACAAAAACTTAAGTTATGATTAATCATATCTTCCCAAAAATATCTGCAGATATTCGAACTGATTTGGGAATGTTTTATAATTCAAGATTAATCATTTTGTTGTTTAAATAAGTAATTGAAAATGATCGTCAGTAGTTTAGATTTATTGATTTTATTTAGTAAATAATGTGCACATGGTTTTTCAGTTTACGAAAAAGATTGTTTTAAAAAATGGCGATCTTTGTGTGTGT
>NW_026382812.1:279-599 GCF_001194135.2 Octopus bimaculoides | reverse complement strand
TACATAGAAATAGATATGTTTATGTATATAAGCTTATGATGTATATTTACATATATATTTCTGTGTGTATGTATAAATACATAAATATGTATGTATATAGGTGCACACACACAAAAGCACATACACGCACGTATAGAGGGGGGAGGAGAGGAAGAACAGAGAGAGAGGCGATAAGTAGATTCATCATACATGCGCGTTCGCGTGGTAGGTTACTGTATACGTGTGTCTGTGTGTGTGAGTATACATATATATGAACACACACACACACACACACACACATATATATATATATATAAGTATATATATATATATATATATAT
>NW_026382812.1:0-252 GCF_001194135.2 Octopus bimaculoides | reverse complement strand
ATATATATACATATATATATATTTAAGTAGATATATATACACATATATATATACATATATGTACAAATATATATATATATATACATACATATCTGTATATATATATATATATATATGTGTGTGCGTGTGTGTGTGTGTGAATACATGCATAAGAGCAAACATAAGTGTGTGTTTCAACACATTTGTGTGTGCGTGTGAGCATATATATATGTGAACATCTACATATATATAAGCAGATATATGCATATATAT
>NW_026382811.1:0-230 GCF_001194135.2 Octopus bimaculoides | reverse complement strand
ACATACATACATACACACATGCATACGTGCACACATATGAAAATGCATATATATAAATAGAAATGTGTGAGTGCGTGTGTGTGTGTGTGTGTGCGTATGTACGCATGTGTGTATGTATGTATATATATATCTGTAGGTACATACATACGTATACGCACGTATATATACAGATATATTTATACTTATTAGCATGCACGTATCATTTATTTGTGTGTGTGTGTGTGTGTGTG
>NW_026382810.1:0-409 GCF_001194135.2 Octopus bimaculoides | reverse complement strand
ACTGCGGCCATGCTAGAGCACCGCCTTTAGTCGAACAAATCGACCCCAGGTCTTATTCTTTGCAAGCCTAGTACTTAATTTATCGGTCACTTTTGCTGAATCGCTAAGTGACGGGGACGTAAACACACCAGCATCGGTTGTAAAGCGATGGAGGGAGACATACATACATACATACATACACACACACACATACATATATGTATACGACGGGCTTCTTTCAGTTTCCATTTACCAAATCCAATGAGATGGCCTTGGTGGACCCGAGGCTATTATAGAAGACACTTGCAGTGGGACTGAACCCAGAACCATGTGGTTGGCATGCAAGCTTCTTACTACACGGCCACTCCTGCGCCTAGAATATACATACATACATTCATACATACATTCATACATACATACATGCATACAT
>NW_026382809.1:0-873 GCF_001194135.2 Octopus bimaculoides | reverse complement strand
GGCGGTACTGGCAACAGCCATGCTCAGGATGGTGTATTTTATGTGCCACCCGCACAAGAGTCATTCCAGAGGCACTGGCAACGATCTCGCTTGAAAGTCCTTACACATGCCGCGAACACAAGTGCCAGAAAGGCGTCGCTGGGCACAGGTGCCATCACGATTTCACTTTCGCTTGCCCCAATAAGTCTTCGCAAGCTGAGTTTCGTGTCCAATGAAGGAGACGACGTTGGCATGGGTGCCAGTCGTCGAATTTAACTCGATTTCGATTTCACTTGCCTCAACAGGTCTTCGCAAGTGGAGTTTAGTGTCCAATGAAGGAAGGTACGCATAAGTGGACTGGCTGAGGCCTTAGATTTAGGTCTCACTTGGTTTGCCAGGTCTTCTCACGCACAGCATCCCAGGTCTTCCTGGGCCTACCTCTTCCGCAGGTTCCCTCAACTGCTAGGGTGTGGCACTTTTTCACACAGCTATCCTCATCCATTCTCGCTACATGACCAGACCAGCACAATCGTCTCTCTTGCACACCACAACTGATGCCTCGTAAGTTCAACTTTTCTCTCAAGGTACTAATACTCTGTCTAGTATGCACACTGACATTACACATCCATCGGAGCATACTGGCTTCATTCCTTGCGAGCCTACACATGTCCTCAGCAGTCACAGCCCATGTTTCACTGCCATGAAGCATGGCTGTTCGTACACATGTATTATACAGTCTGCCTTTTACTCTGAGTGAGAGGCCCCTTATCACCAGCAGAGGTAAGAGCTCTCTGAACTTTGCCCAGGCTATTCTTATTCTGGCAGCTACACTTTCAGCGCACATTCCCCCACTACTAACTTGGTCACCTAGATAGCGGAAGCTATCAACTAAGT
>NW_026382808.1:0-480 GCF_001194135.2 Octopus bimaculoides | reverse complement strand
TTCGTTCTTTGGTTCCTTCATTCATTCATTCATTCGTTCGTTCTTTCTTTTGTTCGTACGTGCATACGTACGTTCCTATGCACGTTCGCTCGTGCGTACGAACTTACGTACGTACATACGTTCGTACATTCGCACATTCGTTCGTTCATTCTTTCCTTCGTACGTTCCTACGTTCGTTCTTTCGATCGTTCGTTCATGCGTACGTACTTACGTACCTACATATGTAAGTACGTTCGTTCGTTCGTATATACTTACGTATGTACGTACGTCCGTTCGTTAGTTCGTTCCTCCGTTCTTAATTACTTACGTACGTTCGTTTGTTCTTTTGTTCGTTCGTGGATTCTTCTATTCGTACGTACGTCCGTACGTACGTTCGTTCGCTCAATCTTTCGTACCTACGTACGTACGTTCGTATGTTCGATCGTTCATGCGTATTTACGGACGTTCGTTCGTTCATTCGTACGTATGAACGTACGTACA
>NW_026382807.1:0-233 GCF_001194135.2 Octopus bimaculoides | reverse complement strand
TTGTTCCCAACTTTAACCCTCCATAAATCCCAAATTTTATTTTGGTACTTACGGGGACATCTGTCTTCGAAGACTCATATAGTCGTTCAATGCTCGAAATGAGGAGTAGATAGACAACCGACAACTGAGGAAGGGTCGTTCTTTATGTTCCTTGTCGTGTTTTCCATATGTTTTTCTCGTTGCTTGTGTATTGAACTCATTTGTTTTCGTATTTCATGTTGTTTACTGTTGGT
>NW_026382806.1:0-456 GCF_001194135.2 Octopus bimaculoides | reverse complement strand
TATATATATATACTAGCTGACCACGTTTTGTCAATAATGACGTCTAATCGTAGAATTTCATATATAAATAAGGTACAGAAACGGTACACAATGATCACACATATAGACATTCATATACTTCCCTTCTACATGCACACATACACACATAAACTCACACAGAGTTGAAACGCTGGGTTTTTTACTCGTTTATTTCTGATTTTCTTAGTCGTTTATTTCTACGTAACATTATAATCTATTCTAACAACTCTCTGGTAAGACCTATACAATTATATTTAGATACATAAATATCATGCTGCAAACTTATGCCACTGGCTTGCCATTTTATTCGTTCTTTCAAGTGTACTTGTACATGCTCAATGATAAACCACTTACAACCATTCATTGTTAAGCAGCTACAAAAACACCTTTGCTTTAGTCGCTGTCCAAGCTGGAGTTTTTGGTGTCAAGTCAACCTGA
>NW_026382805.1:0-248 GCF_001194135.2 Octopus bimaculoides | reverse complement strand
ATATATATATATATATACATATATATATGTATCTTGTATTTATATTTATTTATACACATATATATGAGTTTGTGTATCGATATATGTGTGTATGGGTAGGGGGGTGGACGCGTGTGTATATATAATATTAATATATAAATATTAAATATTTATGTATGTCATTATTCAGTTTTTTCAAGATTTCTTGCCAATAGAGAAAGAACTGCTTTCTAACCTAGGTCCAATGCTCCTACATTGGAATTTCAACA
>NW_026382804.1:0-258 GCF_001194135.2 Octopus bimaculoides | reverse complement strand
CGACGCAATAACCCGGAATATAGGAAAGCGAAATGGAAACAATAGTTTGATCGGAGAGAATGTATCACGTATTGGTGTGTCTACATTAGTGAATCCCAAATGGATTTAATATTGATGGCTTTCACATAATCTCTTTACACTTTTATTCACTTTAATGGTTCAATCTACTTCGATATAGCAAGCAACAGCATCTTCATTATTTTAAACTTCATCGTTATTGTCCTCTCATTTGATTATCCTACTCATTATTATCATCAT
>NW_026382803.1:0-233 GCF_001194135.2 Octopus bimaculoides | reverse complement strand
GGCAAGCCAAGTGAGACCTAAATCTAAGGCCTCTGCCAGGAGTGTAGCCAGCCCAATTATGCGTACCTTTCCTACATTGGACACTAAACACCGCTTGCGAAGACTTGTTGAGGCAAGTGAAATCGAACTAAATTCGACAACTGGCACCCGTGCCAACATCGTCTCTTTCATTGGACACGAGATTCAGCTTGCGAAGACTTATTGGGGCAAGCGAAAGCGAAATCGGGATAGCA